>NW_028147035.1:0-71930 GCF_905368555.1 Meleagris gallopavo
GTATTTCCTCAAGACGTGAGTCATACAAGCGTTGCACGCTTTAACAACAGCTGGACATCTAGAATCCGAACAGTTATTCATTATATTATTCATTATAATTCCAAGACTTAGTTCTTGCACAGCTTACATGGATTCCATACATGCCATGATGGAGTTTACAGGCACTGCACACGCTCGTTCTCAACAGTTGGATGACATTGATTAATTATGTCAGAACAACCAGGGAAGAATCACCAAGCCTCCCTACCACATTGATGACATCACGTTTACACAAACTGTGTATCCTGCAGCCCACCTCCAAAGCACTACAGATCTCATCCCATCCAACAGGAATTGCAATTCTCATTTCGGCCACAAAGGGGCGCAAGTCTCTGACTGGCCAGGAAGGAGCACAAATCACCTCCAATGGCCCTCGGGCCTTGCTTACAGGGTTGGGTTAGCCCTGCGGTACAAACAAAGCAAAGCTAACCCAACCCCGTAAGCAAGGCCCATTTCATTTACATTGATTGAATGCAAAACTAGAGCCAATTAGGTCGAAATAAATGAAACGCATAGCTAAAGCCAATTTGGTTGAGATAAATTGAAAGCACATGCTGAAATCAGTGCAACGCTCAAAATGTCCACAAGGGGGCAGGAGTCTAAAAGTGGCTGGGAAGGAACACAGATCACTTCAGAAGGAAGCGCTGATTGGCCGGGGGGGGGGGGGGGGGGGGGGGGGGGGGTGGGAGTAGAAGGGCCCTACAGAAAGATGTGGGTGGGTTGCACCACTGGGCTGAGGCCAATGGAACGAACTACAACGAGACCGAGTGCCGCTTCCCACACGTTGCCTGCGAGGACCTCGGGCGGTGGTAGGGGCTTGGGACAGAGTGAAAGGAAGACTACGGAAAGGGAACGGACTGGGGGATATGGGAAACGGCTCAACTGAACCGGGCTGGTGGTGAGCGTGGGAGGCCTGGAAAAGCCGATGGCGCCCCGGCATGGAAGTCGCCAACTGGAAGTGTCGAAGGCATTTTCACCTGTAATACAGAGAGACACGCTTTAGAAAGAGGGACGCCCAGACACAACACTCGCCGTAAGCCCACCCCCACAAAACACGGGAGCCAAGCACCACTCCAAGAAATGGAGTAAGACTAGGGTTAGGAGGATTTAACTGGGAAGCTGTGGGATTTTAGTTAGTATTACACAGAAGGTTACAGATGGGTTTAGTGCCCAACTGAAGGGTAGGTTCAGGGTTAATTTGGGCAGTTACTACAGTTATCTATGCAGTCATGGTTACAATTAGCACTGCATTTGGGATTCAGAGCTCATTAGGGACAGGGTGAAGGTATTAGGGTTAGCTATATTAGGATTATGCTCAGAGTGACCGTTAGGGAAGGCCAAGGCAAAGGCAAGAGCAAAAGGCAAGGAGAACACCCCAGAGAACACCAAATCAGAGGGCAAAGGCATAGACAAAACACAATGGAAGGCAACAGCAAAGGCACAGAGAACGCCGAAGTGAAGGCCTCGACAGAGGTCAGGCCCGAAGAGAAGGCCGCAAAGAACACCGAAACAGGGACCGAAGAGAACAACGCAGAGGAGGCCAAAATGGAGGACGACGTCCATGAGAACGCTGCATGCAAGGCAAATGCAGCAGGCCAAAACTGAAGGCCAAAGAGAAGGCTGAGGCCAAAATGGCGAACGCGGCCCAGCAGGCCGAGGCCAAAATGGCGAACGCGGCCCAGCAGGCCGAGGCCAAAATGGCGAACGCGGCCCAGCAGGCCGAGGCCAAAATGGCGAACGCGGCCCAGCAGGCCGAGGCCACAGCCAAGAGAATGTGGCGTGGAACGCAAAAACAGGAGGACAAGAGAATGCAGTAGGGAACACGGAGGGCAAAGGGAAGGAAAACACCGAGCGAAAGGGCAGAGGCGAGGAGAACGCAGGAAGAAAAGGACAGGCAGCCTTCTGAGGCACCATGAAATGTAGAAATGAGCTCTGGAAACCCTACCTTGTGTCTCAATAAGTCATGGGTAAACACCGGTGGCTGTGCATTGCCCTTACCTGCTGGGCAGACAATTACCAGTCAGCAAAGTGAGGTCCCAGGGCATTCCAGGAAATGCAGATTCCGGCTCCTTGCTGTTCCCATGAAGACCCCACATCTCTCCATGCAGTCGTTAAGGAGCACCGCAGCTCTGCTGCCACCTGTTGGACACAACGCAGTAATGAAGGCACTGCCCCACATACGCGCCTCTTTCACAAAGCTGCGCTCCTTCCTCAGAGCAACGTGGCTGCACTCCGTGTGCGATGCTGCTTAACGCCAGCAAAGGCTCCGGTACCCAACAACATTTTTGCTTCCATCTTGTCTGATAACTGCTCATTATACACTGCCCCCACCTTTGGTTTGGTAGGTGGGGATTGAGGAAGCAATGCCAGCCCCACAGACGATCTCCCATCACAGTGTGAGATGGGAGATCAAGTTCTGGACCACCTGAGGACCCGAACATCCAGGAGTCTTTGGGTCCTGACGAGATGAGTCCCAGAGTTCAGAGGGAATTCACCGCTGCTGTCACCGAGCCACTCTCCATGGTATTTCAGAAGTGGAGGCAGTCAGGTGAAGTCCTTGATGAGTAGAAAAAAGGTGACAGCACACCTGTTATTAAGGATAGAAAGCGTGACCCTGCGAGCCACCGCCATGTCAGTCTCACCTCTGTGCTGGGAGCGAACACGGAGCAGACCCTCCTGGAAGCGACTCTAAAGCACACGTTCCAGTGCGTCACCACCCTCTGTATGGAAACCTTCCTCCTAACAACCAACCTAAAGCTGCCCTGTCTCAGTTTAAAGCCATTCCCCCTTGTCCTATCACGATCCACCCTCATCAACAGCCGGCCCCCTCCTGCTTATGCGCTCCCTTCGAGTACTGGAAGGCTGTGACGAGGTCTCTCCAGAGCTCTCTCTTCTCCAAGAGAAACAATCCCAGTTCCCTCAACGTTAATTTATAAGAGAGATGCTCCAGCCCCCTGATCATCTTAGCGGCCCCGCTCCAAAATCTCCACGTCGTTCCTGTGCTGGGGGCCCCAGGCCTGGACGCAGTGCCGCAAATGGGCCTCACAAGAGCTGAGTGAAGGGGGGGACGATCACCTCCCTCTCCCTGCTGGCCACCCCTCTTTCAATGCAGCCCAGATCACAGTTGACCTTCCAGGCTGCGAGCGCGCACTGCTGCCTCACGTCCGGCTTCTCACCCGCCAGGATCCCCGAGTCCTTCTCTACAGGGCTGCTCTCGAGGGGGTTCTACACCCAGTTCTACATCTGGGATCGCCCCCTCGTCAGTGACACCGACAGCGGGGTCGAGTGCCCCCCCTAACGGCACCGAGCTGTGGGGTGATGTGACACAGCGGAGGGACGGGACGCCATCCAGGGGGGGAACCTCAACGGGCACAGATCCAAGGGCAGGGGCAGCAGCTGGGGTGAGGGAACGCCCACCACCAAAACGTGCTGGGGGGATGTAAGGACTGAGCGTAATCCTGCCCCATAGGGCATAGGACTGGTGGGGTGGGAGCTGGACACGAACCAGCAGTGGGCCCTTCCAGCCCAGGAAGCTGAACGTATCCTGAGCTGCATCCAAAGATGCGCAGTCAGCGGGGGGAGGGAGGAGATCCCCGTCCCTCTGCTCTGCGCTGGTGAGGCCTCAGCTGCGGTGCTGCGTCCAGACGTGGGGTCCTCAGTGCAGGGAGACACGGAGCCGTGGGAGCGCATCCAGAGCACAGCCACAAACGTGAAGCGAAGGATGGAACCCCTCTGCTGTACGAAGGGAGAGCTGGGCTGTTCAGCCTGGAGAAGAGAAGGCGCCAAGGTGACCAGGTAACAGCCTTTCAGTGCCTAAAGGAGAGGGGCAAAGGCAGAGGGGGGGAAAAACTGGGGGCAGGGGCAGAGGGGGGAAAAACCGGGGGCACGGGCAGAGGGGGGGAAAAACCGGGGGGCAAAGGCAGAGGGGGAAA
Source organism: Meleagris gallopavo (assembly GCF_905368555.1). Taxonomy (NCBI): domain Eukaryota; kingdom Metazoa; phylum Chordata; class Aves; order Galliformes; family Phasianidae; genus Meleagris; species Meleagris gallopavo. The sequence goes on from NW_028147035.1 coordinate 3,972, forward strand.
ATTGAGGGCGGTGAGGCAGTGGAACAGGCTGCCAGGGACGTGGTGGATGCGCCGCCCCTTTCAAGGCGAGGCTGGGTCAGGTTCTGATCCAGCTGTGGATGTTCATGGTGGGGAGCCGGACCGCATGGCCAACCTACCTGCATGCAAGCAGTGCACCAGCATGGGGCTCGTGGCGCTCATTGTGTGCCACACAGATCTCACACCGCTGATGGGAGGAGCCCAGGCAACCCCGAAACCCCACCAGGCTGCGAAACGAAGTCGGAAGAGACGCAGAACATAATTTGACACGTGATGACGATGCACGGAATGCCCTTAAAAAAAAAAAACACACGGGCGCAATTAACACACGGCACTGTTAATGACGGTCACGGAGCGGGATGATGTGGGAGCAGAAAAAAAATCACATTTGAAGCCCAGATTGGAGGCTATGAGACCCACTGAAAAGGAAACAACACACAGAGCAGGAACAGCTGCCCTAACCCAGCTTGAGATCCCACAAAAAAGCAGAGCTCGCAGCTCTGAAATAAAGCAGGAATCTCTCGCCCCATTCTAAGGGCTCACCCCACACCCAAAGGAAGCATCTCCAGATGCTGCCCTTACGGCTCCCAGCCCTTCAGTGCACTTGGGATCCCCCAAAAAGAGGAGACCAGAGCCCTGAAATAAAAGAAGAAACCACTCACCCCATTCCAAGGGCCAACGCTCACCTGTGCTCTGAAGCGAAGGAAGCAGCTCCCAGGTACAAACGGCTCCCAGCCCCGAAGCACAGACAGGATTCCCTGCCAAAAAAGACAGAGAGCAGCTCCATAGTAGAGAAAAAAACCACTCACCCCACCCCAAAAACAAGGCAGCACCCCAAAAACAAGGCAGCACCCCCCAAGCTCAGATGCTGCCCCTGCCCTTCCCAGCCCTTAAATGGGATCAGGGAGGGGTGGAGCCTGGCTCAGCCCCACTCCACGGCCAAACTGCCCCCAGCTGTGCTGCAGGGCTGCACCCCTCCCCCAGGTGCTCCATCACAGCTTCGGGCTGGCCCTTAAAGTGCCGGTGCAGCCATAGGGCAAAGAAAACAACGTGAATGGCTGCCAAGGGAGGTTTATAGCTGGAGGACCTGCGATAGCCCGCATGTTTTAATTTTAATTTTAAGTCCCTCGATGCCAATTGGCGACTGTACGGAAACTGCTGAGTCCCGGCCTGAAGCTCGGATGGATCACAAGGGGCAGCAGTGAGTCAGCAATGAGCACAGCTGCAGGCAACTCACCTGTGCGGCAGGAAGGGGCGGAGCCTGGCTGCAGCCCTGCTGGGCCCATTTAAGGGCTGGCTGCCGGCGGGGAAGGATTTCTGCTGGAGATCCGCTCTGCTGCAGTTTGGTGACTGAGCCCAGGGTACGGGTGAGCTTTGTTTCTATTCTTTGTGTCGCTATAATCCACTTTGCTTAGCTCTCTTGTTTATTTTGTAATCGTACCCCCCAAAATATCCCTTTTTCTGGGAGTAAAGACTGGCATTCCTGGGAGAAAAGGGGACGTTTTGGGTAAAAGCAGGGAGAAAAGAGGCGCCAACGGGTTACAGCAGGTGTCAGCAGATTTTAATGGTTGCCGACGGATTACAGCGGGTGCCCACTGAAGCCCCCCCGCGTCATTTCAGCCCCTTCAGCCAGGCTGCGGTGCGATGCCTGGCGGTCCTCCAGGCCACGCGGGGGCGATATCCAAAGCGGCGCCTGGCGGCGGCGCTGGCGGCGGTGAACGGGGTGGCGGCGGCGGCGACGGTTTGGGGCAGCAACAACGGGGCGGCCGTAGGGCGGAACGGGGCCGGGAGGCGGCGGGCGAAAGCCCAAAGGACGGCGTTGATATGAGCCAAAAGAAGGAGGAGGGGGCGAGGGATCTGGGGTCCGGCCAAGCGGAGCCCCGCCGGGCGCAGCAAAAGGGCCGTGAAGGCGTCGTAGGCGGCGTAGGGGGAAAAGTCGGTGCAGAAAAAGGCGCTGCCGCCGACGCAGCCGGGGCGGAGGAGGGCGGCGCGGGCGGCCAGGATGTGCATCCATGCCACGTTGCCTGGGGAGAGATGGGGAGAGATGGAGAGACGATAGATGGGGAGAGACGATAGATGGGAGAGACGATAGATGGGGAGAGACGATAGATGGGGAGAGACGATAGATGGGGAGAGACGATAGATGGGGAGAAAGATAGATGGGGAGAGACGATAGATGGGGAGAGACGATAGATGGGGAGAGACGATAGATGGGGAGAGACGATAGATGGGGAGAGACGATAGATGGGGAGAGACGATAGATGGGGAGAGACGATAGATGGGGAGAGACGATAGATGGGGAGAGACGATAGATGGGGAGAGACGATAGATGGATGGGGCCTGGTGTGGATCCATGCCACGTTGCCTGGGGGGACATGGGAAGAGATGGGGCCTTGCTGTGTGTGGGGCCTTGCTGTGTGTGGATCCATGCCACGTTGCCTGGGGGGACATGGGGTGAGGTGGGGCCTGCGTGTGGGGCCTGCGTGTGGGGCCTGCGTGTGGATCCATGCCACGTTGCCTGGGGGGGACATAGGAAGAGATGGGGCCTCGCTGTGTGTGGGGGCTCCGCATGTGGATCCATGCCACGTTGCCTGGGGGGACATGGGTGAGGTTGGGCCTCCGTGTGGGGCCTCCGTGTGGGGCCTCCGTGTGGGGCCTCCGTGTGGGGCCTCCGTGTGGGGCCTCCGTGTGGGGCCTCCGTGTGGGGCCTCCGTGTGGGGCCTCCGTGTGGGGCCTCCGTGTGGATCCATGCCACGTTGCCTGGGGGACATGGGGAGAGATGGGGGCTGTGGGCCCTGCGTGCGTGTGGGGCCCTGCGTGCGTGTGGGGCCCTGCGTGCGTGTGGGGCCCTGCGTGCGTGTGGGGCCCTGCGTGCGTGTGGGGCCCTGCGTGCGTGTGGGGCCCTGCGTGCGGATCCATTCCACATTGCCTGGGGGGACATGGGGAGAGATGGGGCCCTGCGTGTGTGGGGCCCTGCGTGTGTGGGGCCCTGCGTGTGTGGGGCCCTGCGTGTGTGGGGCCCTGCGTGTGTGGGGCCCTGCGTGTGTGGGGCCCTGCGTGTGTGGGGCCCTGCGTGTGTGGGGCCCTGCGTGTGTGGGGCCCTGCGTGTGGATCCATGCCATGTTGCCTGGGGGGACATAGGGAGAGATGGGGGTCTCTGTGGGGGTCTCTGTGGGGTCAGGATGTGCATCCATGCCCCGCTGCCTGGGGGACATGGGGTGAGATGGGGGCTATGAGACTCTCCAGGGCATGGGGCAGTATGGGGTCTCTATGGGGCTTCATGGGGTGATATGGGGCAGTATGGGGCGCTATGGGGTCTCTATGGGGCTTTATGGGGTGCTGTGGGGCTCTATAGGGCAGCTATGGGGCCATTGTAGGGTGGCTGCGGAGTATCTATAGGACCTCTATTGGGCAGCTATGGGGCTGTTATGGGGCCGCTGTGGGGCTGTTATAGGGCCATTATAGGGTGCCTGTGGGGTAGCTATAGAACCGCTATAGGGCCTCTATGGGGCCATTATGAGGCTCTTATGGGGCCGTTATGGGGCACTCACTCACCCACGTAGACCCGGCCGTGCTCGCAGTGGGGCGGCAGCGTTCGGGGCAGCCAGCCCCCCAGCGCCTTCCCGCGGCGGTAGAAGTGCTCCAGCAGGGGGTGACCCTCCCCATAGATCCCCGTGGGGCGAACCGCCACCGTCACCAGGCGGCCGCCCCCCGAAACCTGCGGGTGGGAAACGGACCCATAGGGACCCATAGGAACCCACAGGGACCCAAGGGACCCATAGGAACCCACAGGGACTCATAGGGACCCACGGAGCCCACGGGGATCCATAGGAACCCACAGGGACCCATAGGGGCCCATAGGGACCCACAAGAGCCCACAGGGACTCATAGGAACCCACAGGGACCCACAGGGACTCATAGGAGCCCACAGGGACCCACAGGAACCCATAGGAGCCCACAGGGACCCACAGGAACCCATAGGAGCCCACAGGGACCCACAGGAACCCATAGGAACCCACAAGGACCCACAGGGACCCACAGGAGCCCACAGGGACACGTGCCGACCCCATAGGGAGACACAGAGACCCCATAAAGACCCACCAGCACCCACTCCCTCCTGACCCCACAAACCCCCCCAACACCTCCTTCCCGACCCCATAGAAACCCCCCAATACCCCCCGTAGGCTCCCCCAAACCCACAGAACCCCTGATCCTACAACCCCTCCTTCCCCCCCATAGACCCCCCTCCGGCAGACCCCATAGACTCCCCAATCCCACAACCCCTCCTTACCCCCCCAGACATCACAGACCCCCACAGGCTCCCCCAGTCCCACGACCCCACAGACCCTCCCCAGGCCCCATAGACCACTCCCCCAACCCCACAGACCCCCAATTCCCCCACGACCCCATAGACTCCCATAGACCCTCCCCCTGACCCCATAGACCTCTGATCCCACAGCCCTCCAACCCCCCTGACCCCACAGATCCTCCCCCATTTCCCCCCTGACCCCATAGACCCCCCCAACCCCTCGACCCCACAGTCTCTCCTCTGACCCCATAGACCCCCCCAACCCCACAGATTCCACAGCCCCCCAACCCCTCTGGCCCCACAGCCCCCCTTGACCCTACAGAGCCCTGATCCCACAGCCCTCCAACGCCCCTGACCCCACAGACCCCCCCAACCCCTCGACTCTACAGCCCCTGAACCCCCCCGACCCCACAGTCTCTCCTCTGACCCCATAGACCCCCCCCAACAGCCCCCCTGACCCCATAGACCCCCACAGCCCCCCTTGACCCCATAGACTCCCCCGACCCTACAGACCGTGACCCCATTGGCATCCAGCACCAATCTCTCCGCCTGCGCCTTGCTCAGGGAATAGGGCTGCGTGTGCCTTGTAGGGTACGGGGTCTCCTCGTCCCCCCTGTAGGGTGGGGAGACCCCGAAATCAGTGGGATCCCCGAAGACGGGGGTCCCGAATCAATAGGGTCAGAATCAATGGTGGGGGTCCCGAAACAATGGGGTCAAAATCAACAATGGGGGTCCTGAATCAATGGGGTCAAAATCCATGGGGTCCCCAAATCAATGGGGTCAAAATCCATGGGGTCAAAATCAATGGTGGGGGTCCCGAATCCATGGGGTCAAAATCAATGGGGTCAAAATGGTGGCGGTCCCGAATCCATGGGGTCCCAAATCAATGGTGGGGGTCCCAAATCCATGGGGTCCAAATCAATGGTGTGGGTCCCAAATCCATGGGGTCCCAAATCCATGGGGTCCAAATCAATGGTGGGGGTCCCGAATCCATGGGGTCAAAATCAATGGGGTCCCGAATCAATGGGGTCCAAATCAATAGGGTCAAAATCAATGACGGGGGTCCCAAATCAATGGGTCCAAATCAATGGTGGGGGTCCCGAATCCATGGGTCAAAATCAATGGGGTCCAAATCAATGGTGGGGTCCCAAATCCATGGGGTCAAAATGGTGGGGTCCCAAATCCATGGGGTCCAAATCAATGGTGGGGGTCCCAAATCCATGGGGTCAAAATCAATGGGGTCAAAATGGTGGCGGTCCCGAATCCATGGGGTCCCGAATCCATGGGTCCCAAATCCACGGTGGGGTCCCGGGCCGCGGCTCGCAGACCCGCACCTGACGAAGGGTCTCCCCTCTCGTTGGGCCCAACCACCTCCATGGAGGACGTGAACACGAAGCTCCGCACGCCGGCGGCGCGGCAGCCCCGGAGCAGCGCCTTCGTGCCTGCAACGGAACGGGCGGCCGCTTGGGGGCGCTGCGCGACACCAAAACCCCCGTAGCCACCTCCCGTTACCTCCCGGACCCCCACGTTCATCCCCAGCCCCCCTCATTTCCCCCCCGTATCCCCTCCAGTATTCCCTCATCCCCCAAATCCCCCCCAGACCCCCATATACCCTCGTATCCCCCCCAAATCCCCCCATAACTCCTCATATCCCCCCCAGACCCCCATATACCCTCCTATCTCCCCCCAAATCCCCCCCAGACCCCCGTATACCCTCCTATCTCCCTAAATCCCCCCTCATATCCCCCCCAGACCCCCATATACCCTCGTATCTCCTCATATCCCCCCCATAACCCACCCAAATTCCCCCATAACTCCTCATATCCCCCCCCCAGACCCCCATATACCCTCCTATCTCCTCATATTCCCCCCCCAGACCCCCATATCTCCCCATAAGCCCCCAAATCCCCCTCATATCCCCCCCAGACCCCCATATACCTTCGTATCTCCTCATATCCCCCCCAGACCCCAATATCTCCCCATATCCCCCCAATCCCCCTCATATCCCCCCAGACCCCCATTTCTCCCCATAACCCCACAAATCCCCCCAGACCCCCATATACCATCCTATCTCCTCATATCCCCCCCCAGACCCCCATATCTCCCCATAACCCCCCCATAATCCCTCATATCCCCTCCAGACCCCCATATACCCTCGTATCCCCTCATATTCCCCCAAATCCCCCCCCCAATAACCCCTCATATCCCCCCCAAACCCCCATATACCCTCATATCCCCCCAAATCCCCCCCATAACCCCTCATATCCCCCCAGACCCCCATATACCCTCCTATCTCCTCATATCCCCCCCAGACCCCCAAATCCCCCCCCCCCATAACCCCTCATATCCCCCCCAGACCCCCATATCTCCCCATAACCCCCCCATAATCCCTCATATCCCCCCCAGACCCCCATATACCGTCGTATCCCCTCATATCCCCCCCAGACCCCCATATCTCCCCATAACCCCCTCATATCCCCCCCAGACCCCCAAATCCCCCCCCCATAACCCCTCATATCCCCCCCAGACCCCCATATCTCCCCATAACCCCCCAAATCCCCCTCATATCCCCCCCAGACTCCCATATAACTTCGTATCTCCTCATATCCCCCCCCAGGCCCCCATATCTCCCCATAAGCCCCCATAACCCCTCATATCCCCCCCCAGACCCCCGTATCTCCCCATAACCCCCCTCATACCCCCCCCCAAGCCCCCCACCCTGCACGTTGACCCTGGCGATCCTCTGCGGCTCGGTGTTTCCCCACACATCCACCAGGGCTGCTGTGTGCAGCACCACGTCGGCCCCATCCAGCGCCCGCCTCACTGCCTCCGCGTCACCGACGTCGCCACGAACAGCGCGGACACGGGGGTCTGGGGGGGTCAAAGAGGGGGTGATGGGGGTCTGGGGGGATATGGGGGGATCTGGGGGATGGTCTGGGGAAAGGGGGGATATGGGGGTCTGGGGGGGGAAGTAGGGGATATGGGGGTCTGGGGGGGAAAGAGGGGGGATATGGGGTCCTGGGGGAGATATGGGTCTGGGGGGGGAAAGAGGGGGGATTGGGGGTCTGGGGGGAAAGATGGGGGGATGGGCAGATTGGGGGGATATGGGGGTCTGGGGGGGGAATGAGGGGGGATATGGGTTTGGCGGGGGGAAAAGAGGGGGATATGGGGGTCTGAGGGGGAAAGAGGGGATATGGGGGTATGGGGAAGGGGGATATGGGGGGTGAGAGGGATATGGGGGCTGGGGGGAAAGAGGGGGATATGGGGGTCTGGGGGGATATGGGGGGTATGGGGGTCTGGGGGGGGAAAGAGGGGGATATGGGAGGTTGGGGGGATATGGGGGTCTGGGAGGGGGAAAGAGGGGGGTATGGGGGTCTGGGGGGGGAAAGAGGGGGGATATGGGGGTGGGGTATGGGGGGGGGGATATGGGGGTCTGGGGGGGGAAAGAGGGGGATATGGGGGGTATGGGGGGAAAAGGGGGATATTGGGTGGGGGGGATATGGGGTCTGGGGGGGGAAAAGGGGGGGATGGGGATGATGGGGGGATATGGGGTCTGGGGGGAAAGGGGGGGATAGGGGGTTGGGGGGGATATGGGGGTCTGGGGGGGAAAGAGGGGGGATATGGGGGTGATGGGGGGGATATGGGGGTCTGGGGGGGGAAAGAGGGGGAATGGGGTCTGGGGGATATGGGGGTCTGGGGGGGAAAAGAGGGGGGGATATGGGGGGTGTGGGGGGATATGGGGGTCTGGGGGGAAAGGTATGGGGTCTGGGGGGGAATAGAGGGGGATATGGGGGTCTGTGGGGGGGGGAATAGGGGGGGGGTATGGGGGAGGGGATTAAGGGGGGGGGGGGGGATGGTATGGGGGGGATATGGGGGGATTGGGGTCTGGGGGGGGGATATGGGGGTATGGGGGTGAGAATAGGGTGGTATGGGGGGATATGGGGGTCATGGGGGGGGGAAAGAGGGGGATATGGGGGTCTGGGGGGAAATGGGGTTGGTATGGGGGGATGGGATATGGGGGGCTAGGGGGGTATAGGGGTCTGGGGGTGGATAGGGGGGGGAAGGGGGTTGGGGGGGATATGGGGGTCTGGATGGGGGGATTGGGGGTTGGGGGGGAAAGAGGGGAATACGGGGAGGGGGGTGGTCAAGAGTGGGGGTACCAAATATTGGGGGGGGTCCGTAACGGGTCCCCAAATTTGGGGGTCTGAAGTGGTGGGATCCAAAGACGAGGCAAATAATGGGGGCCAAAGTTGGGGTCCAAATATGGGGGTATATAATGGGGTCGGGAAGGGGTCCCAAATATGGGGGGGTCAGGTAATGGGGTCCCCAAATTTGGGGGGGGGTCGGTAATGGGGTCCCCACATTGGGGGGGGTCAGGTAATGGGGTCCCAAATATGGTGGGGGGGGTCGGTAAGGGGTCCCAAATGGGGGGGGGGTCAGGTAATGGGGTCCCCAAATTTGGGGGGGGGGTCAGGTAAGGGGGTACCCCAAATATGGGGGGGCAGGTAATGGGTCCCCAAATGTGGGGGGGGGGGTCAGGTAATGGGGTCCCCAAATATGGGGGGGGTCAGGTAATGGGGTCCCCAAATATGGGGGGGGGGTCAGGTAATGGGTCCCAAATATGGGGGGGGGTCAGGTAAGGGGTCCCCAATGTTGGGGGGGTCAGGTAATGGGGTCCCCAAATTGGGGGGGGTCAGGTAATGGGGTCCCCAAATTTGGGGGGGGGGTAGTGGGGTCCAATTGGGGGGGGTCAGGTAATGGGGTCCCCAAATGTGGGGGGGGTCAGGTAATGGGGTCCCCAAATTGGGGGGGGTCAGGTAATGGGGTCCCCAATATGGGGGGGGGTCAGGTAATGGGGTCCCCAAATTGGGGGGGGTGGTAATGGGGGTCCCCAAATGTGGGGGGGGGGTCAGGTAATGGGGTCCCCAAATTTGGGGGGGGTCAGGTAATGGGCCAATTTGGGGGGTGGGGTCAGGTAATGGGGTCCCCAAATTTGGGGGGGGGGTCAGGTAATGGGTCCCCAAATGTGTGTGGGGGGGGGTCAGGTAATGGGTCCCCAAATTTGGGGGGGGGTCAGGTAATGGGGTCCCCAAATTTGGGGGGGGTCAGGTAATGGGGTCCCCAAATTTGGGGGGGGGGGTCAGGTAATGGGGTCCCCAAATGTGGGGTCCTTAAAGGGACAGCACAGCATTTCGGGGTCTTCAAAGCTCAGCGCTCTTAAAGTGACAGAGCACAATTTTGGGTCCCCCCCCCCCCCCCCCCAACTTCGAGGTCCTATAGGATCTATGGGGCGGATATCGGGCCCCCAAATTTTCGGTCCTTAAAGCGACAGGGAACCATTTTGAGCCCCCCGGAGCTGCGATCCTTAAAGAGACAGAGCACAAATTCCGGGGTTCCTGAGACTCGGAAACCCCGTAGGGTCCATAGGGGAGGTTGTGGGGCCGCCCCACACTTATGGGGCGCTCACCGTCGGGCAGCTCGGGGTCGAGGTGGAGGTCGAAGACCCGCAGCTCCCGCAGCTCGGGCTCCTCCTCCAACAGGAGCCGAACCAGGTGCCGGCCCAGGAAACCGCAGCCGCCCGTCACAACGAAAACCAGACCGGGGATGGGGGGCGGAGGCTGTGGGGTGGCGATGGGTGTGGGGCGGAGATGTGGGTCTGGGATGTAGGGTGGGGATATGTGGGGCACGGAACCCATAGGACCCCCCCACAGGACTCTAGATCCACAGACCCCATTTAGGGTCAGACCCCAGTCCCACAGACCCCACAGTCCAAGACCCCATTTATGTGGGTCCAGGATCCCATGGACCCCTATAGGACCCATAAGTGGTCAGGACCCCAAGGATCCATAGACCATTATGGGTCCAGGATCCCATAGGACCCCATAATGTGGGTCCAGGACCCCATAGGACCCTATAATGTGGGTCCAGGACCCCACAGGATTCCATCGGACCCCTATCTAATGTGTCCAGGATCCCATAGACCATAATGTGGGTCCAGGACCCACAGATCACGGACCCCTATAGACCTTATGTGGGTCCAGGACCCCATAGGATCCCATCGGACCCCTATAGACCCTAAGTGGCAGGACCCTACAGGACCCATCAACCCCTTAACCTAATGTGGGTCCAGGACCAAGGATCCCATATGGACCCCATAGACCTAATGTGGGTCCAGGATCCCATAGGACCCACGACCCTATAGGACCCCATAATGGGTCCAGGACCCATAGGATCCCATTGGACCCCTGTAGACCATAATGTGGTCCAGGACCCCATAGGATCCCATCGACCCCTATAGACCCATATGTGGTCCAGGACCCCATAGGATCCATCAGACCCCTATAGGACCCTAATGTGGGTCCAGGACCCCATAGGATCCCATTGGACCCCTGTAGGACCCCATAATGTGGGTCCAGGACCCCATAGGATCCCATCGGACCCCTATAGGACCCCATAATGTGGGTCCAGGACCCCACAGGATCCCACTGGACCCCTATAGGACCCCATAATGTGGGTCCAGGACCCCATAGGATCCCACAGACCCCCCCACAGGATCCTATAGGACCCCATTTATGTGGGTCCAGGATCCCATAGGACCCCACAGACCCCCCACAGGATCCCATCAGACCCCTATAGAACCCCATTTATATGGGTCCAGGACCCCATAGGACCCTATAATGTGGGTCCAGGACCCCATAGGATCCCACTGGACCCCTATAGGACCCCATAATGTGGGTCCAGGATTCCCATAGGACCCCATAATGTGGGTCCAGGACCCCATAGGATCCCATTGGACCCCTATAGGACCCCATTTATATGGGTCCAGGACCCCATAGGACCCTATATGGTCCAGGACCCCCATAGGGTCCCATTGGATCCCTGTAGGACCCCATTTATGTGGGTCCAGGATCCCATAGGAATCCCCCAGAACCCATAGGACCCCACAGACCCCCCAGGATCCATCGGACCCTATAGGACCCCATAATGTGGGTCCAGGATCCCATAGGACCCCTAATGTAGGTCCAGACCCCACAGGATCCCATGGACCCCTATAGGACCCCATAATGTGGGTCCAGGACTCCATAGATCCATCAGACCCTATAGGACCCCAAATGTGGGTCCAGGACCCCACAGGATCCCATGGACCCCTGTAGGACCCCATTTATGTGGGTCCAGGATCCCATAGGATCCCAGAACCCCCATAGGACCCCACAGACCCCCCACAGGATCCCATCGGACCCCTATAGGACCCCATAATGTGGGTCCAGGATCCCATAGGACCCCATAATGTGGGTCCAGGACCCCATAGGATCCCATGGATCTGTAGGACCCATTGTGGTCAGGACCCATAGACCCCATAATGTGGGTCCAGGACCCCATAGGATCCCATCGGACCCCTATAGGACCCCATAATGTGGTCGGATCCCATAGGACCCTATAATGTGGGCAGACCCATGATCCTCGGACCCCTTAGGACCCCATAATGTGGGTCAGGATCCATAGGACCCCATAAATGTGGTCAGGCCATAGACCCATCGGACCCCTATAGGACCCCATAATGTGGGTCCAGACCCATAGGATCCCTCACCTATAGGACCCCATAATGTGGGTCCAGGACCCCATAGGATCCCATCTGGACCCCTGTAGGACCCCATAATGTGGGTCCAGGACCCATAGGATCCCACGACCCCCATAGGACCCCATAAGTGTCCAGACCCCACAGGATCCCACGGACCCCTATAGGACCCCATTATGTGGGTCCAGGATCCCATAGGACCCTATAATGTGGGTCCAGGACCCCATAGGATCCCATTGGATCCCTGTAGGACCCCATTTATGTGGGTCCAGGACCCATAGGATCCCACAGAACCCCCATAGGACCCCACAGACCCCCACAGGATCCCATCGGACCCCTATAGGACCCCATAATGTGGGTCGGATCCATAGACCCCTAATGTAGGTCCAAGACCACAGGATCCCACTGGACCCCTATAGGACCCATAATGTGGGTCAGGACCCATGACCCATAGACTCCATAGAACCCCCACAGATCCCACAGAACCCCCACAGGATCCCATCGGACCCCTATAGGAACCCCATTTATGTGGGTCCAGAACCCCCATGGGACCCCACCAAGACTCCATAGGACCCCATAAGACCCCATAGAACCCCCACAGAGACCCCATAGGACCCCATAAGACTCCATAGAACCCCATAGAACCCCCACAGATCCCAGAGAGACCCCATAAGGACCCCCACAGAGCCCCCATAGGACCCCATAAGACCCCATAGAACCCCCACAGATCCCACAGAGACCCATAGGACCCCATAGAACCCCCACGAATCCCACAGAGCCCCAAGAGGACCCCATAGAACCCCCATAGGACCCCATAACGTGGCTCCAGGACCCCCCGCCCCCCCCCATTACCTCCGGTCCATCATCAGGGTCGTCGTCTGGGAACTCGTACAATTCCTCATCGGAGTCCTTATAGTCCTCTTCATCGGGATCTTCATTAGGATCCTCATTAAGACCCTCATTAGAGTCCCACGGCCGCTCCATGGCTCCCGCCGATCCGTCCCGGAAGGCCCCGCCCCGGAGCTCCGGATGAGTTCAGGGTCGCGGCCGGGGAAGGGCGGGGGGTGGGCGGGGAGAGGCGTTACGCAAGGCCGGGGATTCGGGGGAGGAGTAGGCCGCGGGGGGGAGGAAGGGCAAAAATGGATCCGAGGGGGGCTGGGGGGGGTCTGTGGGGATGGGGGGATCCTATGGGGTCTGTGGGGCCCTATGGGTCCTGGCCCCACATTATGGGATCCCATGGGGGTCCAGTCGGATCCTATGGGGGTCCTAAGGGTCCTGGACCCACATTATGGGGTCCTGTGGGGTCCTGTGGGATCCTGGGCCCACATAAATGGGGTCCTATAGGGGTCCTGGGGGATTTGTGGGGTCCTATGGGAGCTCTATGGGGCCCTATGGATCCCGGACCCACTTTATGGGGTCCTGTGGGGTTTGGGGGCGTTTAGTGCTGGGTGTCCTCAGCACTTCCGGGGTGGTGGAGGGTTGTTATGGCAACGGGGCGAGGCCACGCCCAAAACGAATTCTATTGACTGCGGTGAAGGAGAGGGTGGAGCCACGCCCACAAAGGAAGGCTATTGGCTGTGATAAAGGGGAGGGTTGAGCCACGCCCACAACGCTGATTGGTTGTGGCCATGGTGGGGAGCGTGAAGCCCCGCCCACAACGCCTTTTAGTTGGGGGGAGGGCGGAGCCACGCCCACGGCGCGCCGTGAAGCCACGCCCAGAGCGAATCCTATTGGTTGAAAAGGGGAGGATGGAGCCAGGCTACAGCGTGAGGTGAAGCCACGCCTACAAAGAAGCCTATTGGCTGAGGCGACGGGGGAGGAGAGTGAAGCCCCGCCCACAGCGAATCCTATCGGCTGCAGACAGCAAGGTGGAGACCACGCCCACAGCGGGAGGTGAAACCACGCCCCCAGCGCATCCGATTGGTTGAAAGGCTCTGCGAAGTCCCACCCACAGCGAGGAAGCCACACCCCCCCATACTGGAGACCCCCCCAAATATTCCCCCATTAAAGAGATCAGAACCTCCCCCCCCCCCCCCGCCTTGAATTCCTTCCAAAATATTGAAGACCCCCCCCACCAAAATCCAACCTCACCACTATTTGGGACCCCTCCCCAAATACTGAACCCCCCCATCCCCAAAATATTCAGTTTCCCCCCCAGACACTGACATCCTCCCCCCCCCCCCAAAAAAAATCACTCCCACCCCCCCATTTTCAGTCCCCCTCCCCAAAATAACGCATCTTTTCCCGCTAAATTAAGTGCCCCCCCCCCAAAAAAAATCAGGCCGTTCATCCCTCATTGAACCCCCCCACAAGCCAGAGAGCCCCCAAAATACTGTTGCCCCCCCCATCCCATAATATTGAACCCCCCCCAAACATTCCCCCCCACCCTATAATATCGACTCCCCTCCACCAAATATTCCCTCCCCCCATCCCATAATATTGAACCCCCCCCCAAGTTCCCCCCCCTCCCCATAATATCGACTCCCCCCCCTCCAAACATCCCCCACCCCCCAATATGGATTTCCCCCCTCCCAAATATTCCCCTCCCCCCCATTGAATCCCCAGCCCCAAATCTGTGCCCCCCCCCCAAAAATATTCACACCCCCCCCCAACACCAGACCCCCTGCCCCACATTATCACCCCCCCCCCCCACCCCACCCAGCAAAGATTCAGCACTTTTCCCCACGAAATTCAGTGGTTTTCACCCAAAATTCACCCCCCCCACCCCTAAAAAAAAAAAAAAAAACCAAACCTGCAGCTCTTTCAAAGCTCCATGGCCACTTTATAAAAACGGGGGGGGCCCGGGGGGGCCCCGTATCAACATATGTACAGGGGCATTTACAGGGGTCTGTACAGGGGGATGTACAGCTATGTACAGCCGGACGCGGCCGGCGTTTCTACAAGAAACAGCCAACAACGGGGGGGGGCCTTCTCCGGGGAAAAGGGGGGGGCCACCAACGAGGTGTCATGGCCACCGACAAGGTGTCATGGCCGCCAACGAGGAGCTGTCATGGCCGACAAGGTGGTGTCATGGCTGCCAACAGGGAGCTGTCATGGCCGACAAGGTGCTGTCATGGCTGCCGAGGTGCTGTCATGGCCGACAAGGCGGTGTCATGGCTGCCAACAGGGAGCTGTCATGGCCGACAAGGTGCTGTCATGGCCGACAAGGCGGTGTCATGGCTGCCAACAGGGAGCTGTCATGGCTGACAAGGTGGTGTCATGGCCGCCGAGGTGGTGTCATGGCCGACAAGGCGGTGTCATGGCTGCCAACAGGGAACTGTCATGGCCGACAAGGTGCTGTCATGGCTGCCGAGGTGGTGTCATGGCCGACAAGGTGCTGTCATGGCCGCCGAGGTGGTGTCATGGCCGACAAGGCGGTGTCATGGCTGCCAACAGGGAGCTGTCATGGCCGACAAGGTGCTGTCATGGCCGCCAAGGTGCTGTCATGGCCGACAAGGTGCTGTCATGGCTGCCGAGGTGCTGTCATGGCCGACAAGGTGGTGTCATGGCCGACAAGGTGGTGTCATGGCCGACAAGGTGGTGTCATGGCTGCCAACAGGGAGCTGTCATGGCCGACAAGGTGCTGTCATGGCTGCCGAGGTGGTGTCATGGCCAACAAGGTGGTGTCATGGCTGCCAACAGGGAGCTGTCATGGCTGACAAGGTGGTGTCATGGCTGCCAACGAGGAGCTGTCATGGCCGCCGACAAGGTGTCATGGCTGCCAACAAGGAGCTGTCATGGCCGACAAGGTGGTGTCATGGCTGACAAGGTGGTATCAACCACCGCCATGACATCACCACCATCACGTGGCCACCGCCATGATGGCGCCACCGCTGCCACACGACCGCCACACGATGGCGCCACCACCGCCACATGACCGCCATGATGGCGTCACCGCTACCATATGACCGCCATAATGGCGTCACCGCTACCACATGACCGCCATAATGGCGTCACCGCTGCCACATGACCGCCATAATGGCGTCACCGCCACCACACGACCGCCATGATGGCGTCACTGCTACCATATGACCGCCATGATGACGCCACCGCTGCCATATGACCGCCATGACGGCGTCACCGCTGCCACACGACCGCCACGATGGCGTCACCGCTGCCACATGACCGCCATAATGGAGTCACCGCTGCCATATGACCGCCATAATGGCGTCACCGCTACCGTATGACCCCCATGATGGCGTCACCGCTGCCATATGACCGCCATGATGGCGTCACCGCCGCCACACGACCGCCGCCACACGACCGCCACAATGACGCCACCGTCGCCACATGACCGCCATAATGGTGTCACCGCTACCATATGACTGCCATGATGGCGCCACCGCCGCCACACGACCGCCACAATGATGCCACCGCCGCCACACGACCGCCATAATGGTGTCACCGCTACCATATGACAGCCATGATGGCGTCACCGCTGCCACACGACCGCCATAATGGCGTCACCGCTGCCATATGACCACCATAATGGCGTCACCGCTGCCATATGACCGCCATGATGACGCCACCACTACCACACGACCGCCATGATGGCACCACCGCTGCCATATGACCACCATAATGGCGCCACCGCCGCCACAAGACCGCCATAATGACGCCGCTGCCACATGACCGCCATAATGGCGTCACCGCCGCCACACGACCGCCACGATGGCGCCACCGCCGCCACCATCCAACCACAGCGACGTCACCGCCGCCACCCGACCGCCGCCACGATGCCATCGCTTGCCCTACGACCGCCACGACGACGTCGCCACCGCCATCCGCCACGTTATTGACCGCCGCCACGACCTCGCCGCCGCGCCACCGCGCCGCGCCGCCATCAGTTGAGCGTGCCGCGGCAGCTGTCGGTGCGGCAGAGGCAGGGGATCTTGGTGTCCTCGATGGGGAACTTGTAGTCGTAGGTGATCTCCTCGTTGACGCCGATGGGCTGCTTGGAGTAGATGACGATCTTCTTCTGCGCCTCCAGCGTGATCACCTTGGCGTAGCAGTTGGGCTGGGGGGGGAAATGGGGGGTGGTTGGGGGGCGGTCGGGGGGATTCCGGGGGGATTTGGGGCAGTTGGGGCAATTTGGGGGCAGTTGGGGCAATTTGGGGGCAGTTGGGGATGATTTGGGGGCAGATGGGGATGATTTGGGGGCAGATGGGGATGATTTGGGGGCAATTTGGGGGCAGCTGGGGATGATTTGGGGGCAGTTGGGGATGATTTGGGGGCAATTTGGGGCAGCTGAGGCAATTTGGGGGCAGTTGGGGATGATTTGGGGGCAGTTGGGGATGATTTGGGGGCAATTTGGGGCAGTTGAGGCAATTTGGGGGCAGTTGGGGATGATTTGGGGCAGTTGGGGATGATTTGGGGGCAGTTGGGGATGATTTGGGGGCAATTTGGGGGCAGTTGGGGCAATTTGGGGGCAATTTGGGGGCAGTTGAGGCAATTTGGGGGCAGTTGAGGCAATTTGGGGGCACTTTGGAGTCCCTTTGGGGCCACTTTAGGGTCACCTCAGGGTCACTTTGGGGTCTCTTTGGGGTCACTTTAGGTTCACCTCGGGGTCACTTTGGGGTCTCTTTGGGGTCACCTTGGGGTCTCTTTAGGGCTACTTTGGGGTCACCTCGGGGTCACTTTGGGGTCCCTTTGGGGTCACCCTGGGGTCCCTTTGGGGCCACTTTAGGGTCACCTTGGGGTCCCTTTGGGGTCTCTTTGGGGTCACTTTGGGGTCACCTTGGGGTCTCTTTGGGGTCACTTTAGGGTCACCTTGGGGTCATCTTGGGGTCCCTTTGGGGTCACCTTGGGGTCCCTTTGGGGTCACCCTGGGGTCACCTTGGGGTCCCCCCGGGGACACTTTGGGGCCACTTTAGGGTCACCTTGGGGTCACCCTGGGGACACTTTGGGGTCCCTTTGGAGTCCCTTTGGGGTCACCTTGGGGTCACTTTGGGGTCACTTTAGGGTCACCTTGGGGTCCCTTTGGGGTCTCTTTGGGGTCACTTTAGGGTCACCTTGGGGTCATCTTGGGGTCCCTTTGGGGTCACCTTGGGGTCCCTTTGGGGTCACCCTGGGGACACTTTGGGGACACTTTGGGGTCACCTTGGGGTCCCTTTGGGGCCACTTTGGGGTCCCTCCGAGGCGCTCACCGTGCAGCAGTGGTTGATGAATCGCGCCAGGTTGCCGCACTTGGTGGCGTCGATGATGGTGTCGTGGTCAACCCGGAACAGGTAACTGCTGCCAATGCCCTGCTGCGCGTAGCGCTTCTCACGCATGTCCGCCACCACCTGCGGGGTCGGGGGGCTTATATGGGATTTCGGGGGTCTTATATGGGATTTGGGGGGTCCTATATGGGATTTGGGGGGTCCTATGGGGCTCTATGGGGGATTTGGGGGGTCCTACGGGGCTCTATGGGGGATTCGGGGTCTCTGCTGGGCGTAGCGCTTCTCACGCATGTCGGCCACCACCTGCGGGGTCGGGGGGCTTATATGGGATTTCGGGGGTCTTATATGGGATTTGGGGTCTTATATGGGATTTGGGGGGTCTTATATGGGATTTGGGGGGGTCCTATGGGGTCTCTGCTGGGCGTAGCGCTTCTCATGCATGTCGGCTACCACCTGCGGGGGTTGGGGGGCTTATATGGGATTTCGGGGGTCTTATATGGGATTTGGGGGGTCTTATATGGGACTTGGGGGGTCCTATGGGGTCTCTGCTGGGCGTAGCGCTTCTCACGCATGTCGGCCACCACCTGCGGGGTTGGGGGGCTTATATGGGATTTGGGGGGTCCTATATGGGATTTGGGGTTCCTACGGGGTTCTATGGGGGATTTGGGGGTTCCTATGGGGTTCTATGGGGGATCTGGGGTCTCTGCTAGGCATAGCACTTCTCACACATGTCAACCACCAGCTGCGGGGTTTTGGGGGTGCTTCTGGGGTTCTAGGGGGGATTTGGGGTTACGATGGGATTCTATGGGGGGATTTGGGGGTTCTACGGGGGATATGGGATTCCTAAGGAGTTCTAGGGGGTATTTGAGGGGTTCTATGGGGGCTCTCTGGGGCACTATGGGGCTCTATGGGATTTATGGGGTTTTAGGGCCGACCTGCCGGATGTTCTGCCCCACCACTCGATGGCTACGGGGCTCTATGGGATTTCTTTATGGGATTTTACGGGGCTTTAGGGCCGACCTGCCGGATGTTCTGCCCCACCACTCGATGGCTACGGGGCTCTATGGGATTTCTTTATGGGATTTATGGGGTTTTAGGGCCGACCTGCCGGATGTTCTGCCCCACGTATTCGATCACCATCTCGTCGGCAGCGATCGGCTCCATGGCAAACAGCCCCCATTCGTGGATGCGGCTCCGACCGAACCGCAGGCGCTTCTTACGGAACTGGGGGGGGAAAAGGGCAGGAGTGGGGCAGGAGTGGGGCAGGAGTGGGGCAGGAGTGGGGCACAAATGGAGTGGGGCAGGAGTTGGGCAGGAGTTGGGCAGGAGTGGGGCAGGAATGGAGTGGGGGCAGGAGTGGGGCACACATGGAGTGGGGCAGGAGTGGGGCATACATGGAGTGGGGCAGGAGTGGGGCAGGAATGGAGTGGGGGCAGGAGTGGGGCAGGAATGGAGTGGGGCAGGAATGGAGTGGGGCAGGAATGGAGTGGGGCACACATGGAGTGGGGCACACATGGAGTGGGGCAGGAATGGGGCACACACGGAGTGGGGCAGGAATGGGGCACACACGGAGTGGGGCAGGAATGGGGCACACATGAAGTGGGGCAGGAGTGGGGCAGCAGTGGGGCACACATGGAGTGGGGCAGGAATGGGGCAGGAGTGGGGCAGGAGTGGAGTGGGGCAGGAATGGGGCACACATGGAGTGGGGCACACAGGGAACCCTATAAGGACACAAGGACACGCGAGGGGGGACACACGGACACACGAGGCCACAGGAGGAGGACACACGGACACACAGACACACAGACACACGGACACACGGACACGCGGACACGCAGACACGCAGACACGCAGACACGCAGACACGCAGACACGCAGACGGACGCGGGCGGAGGACAGACGGACGCACCTTGAGCTGGTTGAGTTTGAGCAGCTCGCTGTCCAGCAGCGCCGCGGAGCCGATGGCGCTGAGCAGCCGGCGCTGCTCCGAACGGCGCTCAGACAGAACGCGGTTGGGGCCCTCGGGGGAGCGGGACATCGGGGTCAGCGGGGACATCGGGGTCAGCGGGGGTCATTTGGGGTCAGCGGGGACATCGGGGACGTTTTGGGTCAGCGGGGACATCGGGGTCAGCGGGGGTCATTTGGGCTCAGCGGGGACATCGGGGACGTTTTGGGGTCAGCGGGGACATCGGGGTCAGCGGGGGTCATTTGGGGTCAGCGGGGACATCGGGGACGTTTTGGGGTCAGCGGGGACATCGGGGTCAGCGGGGGTCATTTGGGCTCAGCGGGGACATCGGGGACGTTTTGGGGTCAGCGGGGGTCACTTGGGGTCAGTGGGGACATCGGGGACGTTTTGGGGTCAGCGGGGGTCCCTTGGGGTTGGTGGGGGCATCGGGGATGTTTTGGGGTCAGCGGGGGTCACTTGGGGTCAGCAGGGACATTTTGGGGTCATTTGGGGTCAGCGGGGACATCGGGGACATTTTGGGGTCAGCGGGGGTCACTTGGGGTCAGCGGGGACATTTTGGGGTCATTTGGGGTCAGCGGGGACATTGGGGACCTTTTGGGGTTGGCGGGGACATTTTGGGGTCATTTGGGGTCAGCAGGGACATTTTGGGGACCTTTTGGGGTCAGCGGGGGTCACTTGGGGTCGGTGGGGGCATTGGGGACATTTTGGGGTCAGCGGGGACATTGGGGAAGTTTTGGGGTCATTTGGAGTCAGTGGGGAACACTGGGAGACATTGAAGGTCAGCGGGGCAGATTTTGGTCCGATTCGGAGCAGATTTTGGGTCAGATTTTGGGTCATTTTGGGGTAGATTTCGGTCCAATTCGGAGCAGATTTTGGGGTCATTTTGGGGTAGATTTTGGTCCGATTCGGAGCAGATTTTGGGTCACATTTTGGGGCAGATTTCGGTCCGATTTGGGTCACATTTTGGGTCAGATTATGGGGTCATTTTGGGGTAGATTTTGGCCCGATTCGGAGCAGATTTTGGGGTAATTTTCGGTCTGATTCAGAGCAGATTTTTGGGTCAGATTTTGGGGTAGATTTTGGGGCAGATTTTGGGGTCATTTTAGGGTGGATTTCGGTCCGATTCAGAGCAGATTTTGGGTCACATTTTGGGGTAGATTTTGGTCCGATTCGGAGCAGATTTTGGGTCAGATTTTGGGTCAGATTTTGGGGTCATTTTGGGGCAGATTTCGGTCCGATTCGAAGTAGATGTTGGGGCCGTTTTGGGGCCGTTTTGGGTCGGATTTTGGGTCGGATTTTGGGGTAGATTTCGGTCCGATTCGGAGCAGATTTGGGGTCAGATTTTGGGGTAGATTTCGGTCCGATTCGAGGTACATGTTGGGGCCGTTTTGGGGCCATTTTGGGTCGGATTTTGGGGCAGATTTCGGTCCGATTCGCAGCAGCTTTTGGATCAGATTTTGGGGCCATTTTGGGGCAGATTTCGGTCTGATTCGGAGCAGATTTTGGGTCAGATTTTGGGTCAGATTTTGGGGTAGATTTCGGTCCAATTCGGAGCAGCTTTTGGGTCAGATTTTGGGGCCATTTTGGGGCAGATTTCAGTCCAATTCGGAGCAGATTTTGGGTCAGATTTTGGGGTAGATTTCGGTCCGATTCGAGGTACATGTTGGGGCCGTTTTGAGGCCATTTTGGGTCGGATTTTGGGGTAGATTTCGGTCCGATTCAGAGCAGCTTTTGGGTCAGATTTTGGGGCCATTTTGGGATAGATTTCGGTTCGATTCAGAGCAGATTTTGGGGCAGATTTTGGGGCCATTTTGGGGCAGATTTCAGTCCGATTCGGAGCAGATTTTGGGGCAGATTTTGGGTCAGATTTTGGTGCAGATTTCGGTCCGATTCGAGGTACATGTTGGGGCCGTTTTGGGGCCGTTGTGGGGCCGTTGTGGGTGGGATTTCGGAGCGATTCGGGGCCGCCCTGTGCCCGCCCCGGGGCAGCGCTGCGTACCTGGGTGTCGGGGCCGTCGGGGTCGGGCGGCGGCGCGGGACAGGGGTGCAGGTTAGCGCGCCTTCTCCCTGCGGCTGATGGGGTAGAAGCCCTCGCTGCGCGCGCTGCCGGTGCGGTGCTCACGGCTCTCTGCGCAGCGCCGGCGCCGGGGGCTGCGGCTCCGGGTCAGTGCCACCGTTAAGGGACAGGGGGGGGAGAAGGACGGGGCTCTGCGAACCCAAACGTCCCGCAACGCCGGGAAGCCGCAGCGCTGCCAGCCCAACGCCCTGCATCACGCAGCCGGGCGACCCCAAAGCCCTGGGACCCCAAAGCCCAGCATCCCACAGCCCTGGGACCCCAAAGCCCAGCATCCCACAGCCATGGGACCCCAAAGCCCCAGGATCCCAAAGCCCAGCATCCCACAGCCATGAGACCCCAAAGCCCTGGGACCCCAAAGCCCCGGGACCCCAACACCCAGCATCCCACAGCCATGGGACCCCAAAGCCCTGGGACCCCAAAGCCCAGCATCCCACAGCCATGGGACCCCAAAGCCCTGGGACCCCAACGCCCCAGGATCCCAAAGCCCAGCATCCCACAGCCATGAGACCCCAACGCCCAACATCCCACAGCCCTGGGACCCCAAAGCCCTGGGACCCCAACACCCAGCATCCCACAGCCATGAGACCCCAACACCCAGCACCCTGGGACCCCAAAGCCCAGCATCCCACAGCCATGGGACCCCAAAAGCCCTGGGACCCCAAAACCCTGGGACCCCAAAGCCCAACATCCCACAGCCATGGGACCCCACAGCGCTGCGATCCCAAAGCCCAGAACCCTGGCAACCCACAGCCCTAAGCTCCCTCCCACCACCCCAAGACCCTTCCCCACACCCCCCAAACCCCTTCCTACCACCCCTAAACCCCTCTCCACCACCTCAAGACCCCTTCCTGTAACCCCAAGACCCCTCCCACCACTTCCCCACGACCCCAAGACCCCTCCCCCCACAGCCTCCAAACCCCTTCCTACCACCCCTAAACCCCTCCCCCCATCTCCCCACAACCCCAAACCCCTTCCCACCACCCCCAAACCCCTTCCTACCACCCCAAAACCCCTTCCTACAATTTCAAGACCCCTCCCACCACCCCAAACCCCTCCCTCCACTCCCAAACCCCTTCCAAACCCTTAGGGTTAGGGTTAGGGTTACGACCCAAACCCCTTCCCACCACCCAAAACCCCTTCCACCACCCCCAAACCCCTTCCCACCACCCCCAAACCCCTTCCTACCACCCCAAAACCCCTTCCTACAATTTCAAGACCCCTCCCCCCACCCCTAAACCCCTTCCCACCACCCCAAACCCCCTCTCCACAACCCCAAACCCCCTCCCCCCACCCCCAAACCCCTTCCTACCACCCTAAACCCCTTCCTACAATCTCAAGACCCCTCCCTCACCCCTAAACCCTTCCCACCACCCCCAAACCCCTCTCCACCCCCAAACCCCTTCCCACCCCCCCAAAACCCCTCTCCACCACTCCAAGACCCCTCCCTCCACCCCCAAACCCCTTCCTACAATCTCAAGACCCCCCCACCACCCCTAAACCCCTTCCTACAATCTCAAGACCCCTCCCCCCACCCCTAAACCCCTTCCCACCACCCCCAAACCCCTTCCCACCCCCCCAAAACCCTCTCCACCACTCCCTCCACCACACCCTAAACCCCTTCCTACAATCTCAAGACCCCCCCACCACCCCCAAACCCCTTCCTACAATCTCAAGACCCCCCCCACCACCCCCAAACCCCTTCCTACAATCTCAAGACCCCCCCCTCCACCCCCAAACCCCTTCCTACAATTTCAAGACCCCTCCCACCACCCCCAAACCCCTTCCTACAACCTCAAGATACCTCTCCCCACCCCCAAACCCCTTCCTATGGCCCCAAAACCCCTCCCACCACTTCCCCACGACCCCAACCCCCTTCCTACCACCCCCAAACCCCCTCCCTCCACCCCCAAACCCCTTCCTATGGCCCCCAAACCCCCTCCCCACCTCCCCCACCCCCAAACCCCTTCCTACCACCCCTAAACCCCTTCCTACAATCTCAAGACCCCCCCACACCACCCCTAAACCCCTTCCTACAATTTCAAGACCCCCTCCCCTCACCCCCAAACCCCCTCCCCACCCCCCAAACCCCCTCCCTCACCCCCAAACCCCCTCCCCACCCCCAAACCCCTCCCCACACCCCCAAACCCCCCACACCCCCCCTCCCCTCCCCGTTTCCCCCAAAGGATATCGGTGTGATGCACCCAGTGGGTGTCGTTGAGCCAGTGGGTGCCGCTGTCCTCCTGCAGCAGCCTCTGGTAGGTGATCTGCAGGAACCTCATGTCCTCGGCGTCCAGCCCGGCGCTCCAGATGTCGTACAGAATCGTCATCTGCTCAAATTCGCTGCGCGGGGGGAACGACGGCGGCGGGGGAGGGGGGGACCTGGGGGGACCCGGCTGGACCCCGCGAGGCCGCAGCCATCGCCGGGCCGACCCCCCCTCGGCGTCCTCGTCTTCGTCCCCTTCATCTTCATCATCTTCCTCCTCCTCCTCCTCCCCGGCGCTGCTGCCGCTCTCCTCCTCGTCGTCTTCCTCCTCCTCCTCATCCTCGCTGTCGCTGGAGGAGGCGGTGGGGGCGGGGGGGGGCCGGTGCCGTTTGCGGCGTTGGGGGGGGTTTTGTTGTTGTTGTTGTTGTTGTTGTTGTTGTTGTTGTTGTTGGGGGGGGGGGGGAGGGGGTAACAGGGAGGCGGCGCTTTGCGTTTCGTGCCCCCCCAAACCGGGACCCCGACCAATTCCTCGGGGGCTTCCAGCACCTCGGGAGCTTCCAGTCGAGGCGCTTCTGAGGTTGCGGGGGGGGGTCGGGCGGCGTAATTGTGCTCCCTCCATAACGGGGAGACCCCCCCCCCGTCCTCCTCACCGCCCCCTTCGTCTTCCTCTTCGTCCTCCTCCTCCTCCTCCTCCTCCTCATCCTCCGGCGCTTCCCCTCCCCTCGTTAAGGCGATGGCGGCCAACACGGCCAGGTCCCCTCCCCCCCCGCCCCCCCAGCCCCGACTCCAACAACCGGAGCCGGAGTATCTGGGGTCCCCCCGACCCCCCAGCCACCCCCCTGCCCCCCCCCTGGCCAACTCCAGCAGCGACGTCGCCCCCAGGCGTTCGGCCGTAGGGCGGTGGGGGGGGGCCGGGCGACGATTCGGGGCTCTGCGGTGGGGGGGAGCGGAAGCCGAAGCCCCTCCCCCATCTTCTACCCCCCAGCTTTTAACCATGGAAGCGTGGTCGGCTGGGAGGTTGCAGACGGGGCGGCCCGAGGGGCGGGGGGGGTCCCGGCGACGCTGGGGGGGGGGAGGTGGGGCGGGAGGAGGGGGTGGGGGCGGGGGAGGGGGAGGGGGTGAAAGCGAGGGGGGGCGGGGGGGGGAGAGAGGGGCTGGAGGTTGGGGGGGGGGAGGGGGGGAGGGGGGGCGAGGGGGGGGCTCCTCCAGGGTCTTGCGGCGTTTCTTGGGGGGGGGTAAAAGGGGGAGGGGGGAGGGGGGGCGAGGGGGGGGCGGCGGCGGCGGCTGCGGCGCTGTGGGGAGAAAAATGGGGGGGGGTGAGTGAGGGGGGGGGGATTTGGGGGGGGAGTGTGGGGAGGGGAATTGGGGGGGTGTGGGGGGGATTTGGGACAATTTGGGGGCATTTAGGGGAAACGTGGGGAGATTTGGGGGCAGTTTGGGGCCATTTAGGAAAACCGTGGGGGGATTTGGGGCAGTTTGGGGTCATTTATGGGAAGCGTGGGGGGATTTGGGGCAGTTTGGGGTCATTTATGGGAAGCGTGGGGGGAGTTGGGGCAGTTTGGGGTCATTTATGGGAAGCGTGGGGGGATTTGGGGGCGATTTGGGACCATTTGGGAAAACTGTGGGGGGATTTGGGGGGGGGGGGAGGGGAATTGGGGGGGTTGTGGGGGGGGTTTGGGACAATTTGGGGGCATTAAGGGGAAACGTGGGGAGATTTGGGGGGTGGGGGGCGTTTGGGACCATTTAGAGGAAATGCGGGGGGGAAACGTGAGGGGATTTGGGGCAGTTTGGGGTCATTTATGGGAAGCGTGGGGGATTTGGGGCAGTTTGGGGCCATTTAGGAAAACTGTGGGGGGATTTGGGGCAGTTTGGGGTCATTTATGGGAAGCGTGGGGGGATTTGGGGCAGTTTGGGGTCATTTATGGGAAGCGTGGGGGGATTTGGGGGCGATTTGGGACCATTTGGGAAAACTGTGGAGGGATTTGGGGGGGGGGGGTGGGGAGGGAATTGGGGGGGTTGTGGGGGGGTTTGGGACAATTTGGGGGCATTAAGGGGAAACGTGGGGAGATTTGGGGGGGGGGTGTTTGGGACCATTTAGAGGAAATGCGGGGGGGAAACGTGAGGGGATTTGGGGCAGTTTGGGGTCATTTATGGGAAGCGTGGGGGATTTGGGGGCGATTTGGGACCATTTGGGAAAACCGTGGGGGGATTTGGGGCAGTTTGGGGTCATTTAGGAAAACTGGGGGGGGATTTTGGGCAGTTTAAGGGAAAATTCAGGGGATCTGGGGACAGTTTGGGGCCATTTAGGGGAAATGTGGGGGGTTTGGGAGCAGTTTGGGGCCATTTAGGAGAACTGTGGGGGGTTTGGGGGCAGTTTGGGGCCATTTAGGGGAAATGTGGGGGGTTTGGGGGCAGTTTGGGGCCATTGAGGAGAACTGTGGGGGATTTGGGGGCAGTTTGGGGCCATTTAGGGGAAATGTGGGGGATTTGGGGGCAGTTTGGGGCCATTTAGGGGAAATGTGGGGGATTTGGGGGCAGTTTGGGGCCATTTAGGGGAACTGTGGGGGGTTTGGGGGCAGTTTGGGGCCATTTAGGGGAACTGTGGGGGGTTTGGAGGCAGTTTATAGGAAATACGGGGGGATTTGGGGCAGTTTGGGGGAGAGGTGGGGGGAGTTGGGGGTAATTTGGAACGATTTATGGGAAACGGGGGGGGATTTGGGGCAGTTAAGGGGAAATGCGGGGGGATTTGGGGCAGTTTATGGGAAATGGGGGGGGATTTGGGGCCTGGGCACTCACCCGGTTCGGGGCTGGGAGGCCGGGGGGGCTCAGGGGGCTCCTCGGCAGCGCTTTCATCTCAGAGGAGGAAGAAGACGAGGAGGAGGAGGAGGAAGAGGAGGATGAGGAGGAGGAGGAGGAGGAGGAAGAGCGGCTGCTGCCGGCCCCGCTCTCCTCTGAGCCTTCGTACAGGGAGAACTTGGAGGAGGAGCTGCTGGCGGCGTCGTCTGAGGGACACAAAGGGGCAAAACGTCACAGGACAGGCAGGAAAGGGACCCAAAGAGACAGAAAAGGGACCCAAAGTGACGGAAAAGGGACCCAAAGTGACGGAAAAGGGACCCAAAAATGAGGGAAAAGGGACCCAAAAATGAGGGAAACGAGTGAAAAACGGGTGAAAACTGAAAGAAACGGGACCGAAACACAGAACTGGTCCCTAAACGCACCAAAAACCCCACAACTGGCCCCAGAGCCATCAGACCTGACCCGAAAAAGCTCCAAACCCATCAGATCTGATCCCAAACCACCAGCCCTGACCCCAAAACCCCTGGATCTGACCCCAACCCCACCAGCCCCGACCCCGACCCCACCAGTCCTGATCCCCAGCCCCGACCCCGACCCCAAACCCCCAGCCCCAACCCCAACCCCACCAGTCCTGACCCCCAGCCCTGACCCCCAGCCCCCCCAGCCCCGACCCCAACCCCACCAGTTCAACCCCAACCCCGACCCCCCAGCCTCGACTCCAACCCCGACCCCAACCCCCCAGTCCGACCCCAACCCCCCCAGCCCTGACCCCCCAGTCTGACCCCGACCCCCCCAGTCCAACCCCAACCCTGACCCCCCCAGCCCCGACCCCGACCCCAACCCCCCAGCCTCGACCCCAACCCCACCAGTCCGATCCCAACCCCACCAGCCCCCACCCCAACCCCCACCCCAACCCCACCAGTCCTGACCCCCAGCCTGACCCCAACCCCCCCAGCCCCGACCCCAACCCCAACCCCGACCACACCAGTCCTGACCCCCAGCCCTGACCTCCAGCCCCAACCCCAACCCCCCAGTCCCGACCCCAACCCCACCAGCCCTGACCCCAACCCCCCCACTCTGACCCCAACCCCCCAGCCCCGACCCCAACCCCAACCCCGACCCCCCCAGCCCCACCAGTCCTGAACCCCAGCCCGACCCCAACCCCACCAGTCCCGACCCCAACCCCGACCCCAACCCCACCAGTCCTGACCCCAGCCGGACCCCAACCCCCCCCAGCCCCGACCCCAACCCCCTCAGCCCGACCCCAGCCCGACCCCAACCCCCCAGCCCCGACCCCGACCCCAGTCCCACCCCAACCCCCCAGTCCCGACCCCTCAGCCCCGACCCCGACCCCCCCAGCCCCACCAGTCCCGACCCCCAGCCCCGACCCCCAGTCTGACCCCAACCCCCCAGCCCCGACCCCGACCCCAATCCCAGCCCCCCTCACCGTGGCACGGCTCCCGTCTCTCCCTGGCCGCACTTCTCTCCTCCGGCCGCCTCCTGCGCCGCCTCCTGCGCACCTCCTCGTCCTCCTCCTCCTCCTGGGGGGGGGCGTGGAGCAGGGGGGGGGGTCAGGATTCTTCCCGGGGGGGGGGAGGGGGGGGTCCGGTGGATTTGGGGGCGAATTGGGGGGGGTTTGGGACCCACCTTTCCCGAGGACGACTCCTCGCTCTCCTCGCCTTCGCTGTCCAGGCGGAAAAGCTTGCGGCGCTTCGGGGCTGAGTCCGGGCGGGGGGTGCCGGGGGGGGCGCCGGGGGGGGCTTTGTCTGGGGGGGGGGGGACACAAAGGGTGACAGGAATTAGGGGGGCAGAAAGGGTGGCAGTAATTGGGGGGGGGTCTTTAGGGGGAGCATAAAGGGTGCCAGTAATTGGGGGGGGCTTGGGGGGTGACAATAATTGGGGGGGGGTCTTTAGGGGGAGCATAAAGGGTGGCAGTAATTGGGGGGGGTTTGGGGGGGGCACAGAGAGTGACAGTAATTGGGGGGGGTCTTTAGGGGGAGCATAAAGGGTGGCAGTAATTGGGGGGGGCTTGGGGGGGGCACTGAGAGTGACAGTAATTGGGGGGGGTCTTTGGCAAAGGCACAGAGGGTGACAATAATTGGGGGGGGGGTCTCTGGGGGGAGCATAAAGGGTGGCAGTAATTGGGGGGGGTCTTTTGGAGGGGGCACAAAGGGCGATGGTAATTGGGGGGGGGCAGAAAGGGTGGCAGTAATTGGGGGGGGGTCTTTGGGGGGAGCATAAATAATGACAGTGATTGGGGGGGGGTCTTTGGGGAGAGCATAAAGGGTGGCAGTAATTGGGGGGGGGGCTTGGGGGGGGCACAAGGGGTGACATTAATTGGGGGGGCTTGGGGGGGCGCAGAGGGTGACAATAATTGGGGGGGTCTTTGGGGGGAGCATAAAGGATGGCAGTAATTGGGGGGGGTTGGGGGGGGCACAGAGGGTGACAATAATTGGGGGGGGTCTTTGGGGAGAGCATAAAGGGCGATGGTAATTGGGGGGCGGCTTTGTCTGGGGGGGGGACAAAGGGTGACAGGAATTAGGGGGGCAGAAAGGGGGGCAGTAATTGTGGGGGGGACAGGGGGTGACAATAATTGGGGGGGGGTCTTTAGGGAGAGCATAAAGGGTGGCAGTAATTGGGGGGGTCTTTGGCGGGGGCACAGAGGGTGACAGTAATTGGGGGGGGGTCTTTAGGGGGAGCATAAAGGATGGCAGTAATTGGGGGGGGTCTTTTGGAAGGGGCACAAAGGGCGATGGTAATTGGGGGGGGCTTTGGGGGGGGACAAAGGGTGACAATAATTGGGGGGAGGGTCTTTGGGGAGGGCATAAAGGGTGACAGTAATTGGGGGGGGTCTTTAGGGGGAGCATAAAAAATGACCGACTGGGGGGGGGTCTTTGGAGAGAGCATAAAGGGTGGCAGTAATTGGGGGGGGGGTCTTTTGGAAGTGGCACAAAGGGCGATGGTAATTGGGGGGGGGCTTTGTCTGGGGGGGGGACAAAGGGTGACAGGAATTAGGGGGGCAGAAAGGGGGGGCAGTAGTTGGGGGGGTCTTTAGGGGGAGCATAAAGGGTGGCAGTAATTGGGCGGCTTGGGGGGGGCACTGAGAGTGACAGTAATTGGGGGGGGGTCTTTGGGGGGAGCATAAAGGGTGCCAGTAATTGGGGGGGGGACAGGGTGGTGACAATAATTGGGGGGGGATCTTTAGGGGGAGCATAAAGGGTGGCAGTAATTGGGGGGGGCTTGGGGGGGGGCACTGAGAGTGACATTAATTGGGGGGGGTCTTTGGCAAAGGCACAGAGGGTGACAATAATTGGGGGGGGGGTCTCTGGGGGGAGCATAAAGGGTGGCAGTAATTGGGGGGGGTCTTTTGGAGGGGGCACAAAGGGCGATGGTAATTGGGGGGGGCAGAAAGGGTGGCAGTAATTGGGGGGGGGTCTTTGGGGGGAGCATAAAAAATGACAGTGATTGGGGGGGGGGTCTTTGGGGAGGGCAGAAAGGGTGGCAGTAATTGGGGGGGGTCTTTGGGGAGGGCAGAAAGGGTGGCAGTAATTGGGGGGGGGGCTTGGGGGGGGCACAAGGGGTGACATTAATTGGGGGGGGCTTGGGGGGGCGCAGAGGGTGACAATAATTGGGGGGGGTCTTTGGGGGGAGCATAAAGGGTGGCAGTAATTGGGGGGGGCTTGGGGGGGGCACTGAGAGTGATATTAATTGGGGGGGGGTCTTTGGCAAAGGCACAGAGAGTGACAATAATTGGGGGGGGGTCTTTGGGGGGAGCATAAAGGGTGGCAGTAATTGGGGGGGGTCTTTTGGAGGGGGCACAAAGGGCGATGGTAATTGGGGGGGGCAGAAAGGGTGGCAGTAATTGGGGGGGGGTCTTTAGGGGGGGGCACAGAGGGGGACAGTAATTGGGGGGGGTCTTTGGGGGGAGCATAATAATGACAGTGATTGGGGGGGGGTCTTTGGGGAGAGCATAAAGGGTGGCAGTAATTGGGGGGGGGCTTGGAGGGGGGCACAAGGGGTGACATTAATTGGGGGGGGCTTGGGGGGGGCGCAGAGGGTGACAATAATTGGGGGGGGTCTTTAGGGAGAGCATAAAGGGTGGCAGTAATTGGGGGGGGCTTGGGGGGGGCACTGAGAGTGATATTAATTGGGGGGGGTCTTTGGCAAAGGCACAGAGGGTGACAATAATTGGGGGGGGGGCTTGGGGGGGGCACAAGGGGTGACATTAATTGGGGGGGGCTTGGGGGGGCGCAGAGGGGGACAGTAATTGGGGGGGGGTCTTTGGGGGGAGCATAAAGGATGGCAGTAATTGGGGGGGGGTTGGGGGGGCACTGAGAGTGACAGTAATTGGGGGGGGGTCTTTGGGAGGCTGTAGGACCAGGGGGCGGTTTGGGGTTTTTTTGGGGGGGGGGGACGTTGAGGGGAGAATCGGGGGGTGGGATTTGGGGTCGTTGGTGGAGATTTGGGGTCATTTGGGCCCATTTTAGGGTTTATTTCCAAATATTTTTTTGGGGGGGGTCGTTTGGGGCCTTTTTAGGGGCTTTTTGGGGGCCATTTTGGGGGGGGTCATTTGGGGCCTTTTGGGGGGCTTTTTGGGGGGCCATTTTTGGGCCATTTTGGGGGGAGGGGTCGTTTGGGGCCATTTTAGGGGCTTTTGGGGGGCCATTTTAGGGGGGGTTTCATTTGGGGCCATTTTAGGGGCTTCTGGGGGGCCATTTTGGGGGGGTCATTTGGGGCCATTTTAGGGGCTTTTTGGGGGCTATTTTGGGGCCATTTCAGGCCGTTTGGGGCCATTCTGGGGCATTTTGGGGCCATTTTAGACAATTTTGGGGCCACTCTGGACCATTTTGGAGCCATTCTGGACAATTCTGGAGCCATTTTGGGCCATTTGGGGTCACACTGGGGCTATTTGGGGCCATTTGGGGCCACATTTGGGGCCATTTGGGGTCACACTGGGGCTATTTGGGGCATTTGGGGTCACATTGGGGGCTATTTGGGGCTATTTGGGGTCACACTGGGGCCATTTGGGGCCATTTGGGGTCACATTGGGGCCATTTGGGGTCACATTGGGGTCACACTGGGGCTATTTGGGGCCATTTGGGGGCTATTTCTAGGTCCTTCTGCACCATTTGGGACCATTTCAGAGCCATTCTGGGCCATTTTGGGGCTATTTGGGGCCATTTTGGGGCCGTTCTGGGCCATTTGGGGGCTATTTGGGGCCATTTTGGGGCTGTTCTGGGCCATTTGGGGGCCGTTCGGGGCCTATTTGGGGCCATTTGGGGGCCGTTCTGGGCCATTTTGGGGCTATTTGGGGCCGTTCTGGGCCATTTGGGGGCCGTTCTGGGCCATTTGGGGGCCATTCGGGGCCTACTTGGGGCCATTCGGGGCCTATTTGGGGCCATTTGGGGGCCATTTTGGGGCCGTTCAGGACCATTCTGGACCATTTCAGACCATTATGGACATTTTGGGGCTATTAGGAGCAATTTGGGGCCATTTCAGAGCCATTCTGGGCCATTTGGGGGCTATTTAGGGCAATTTGGAGCCATTCAGGGCCATTTTGGGGCTATTTGGGGCCATTTCAGACCACTCTGGACCATTTTGGGGCCATTTCAGAGCCATTCTGGGCCATTTGGAGGCCATTTACGGCCATTTTGGGGCTGTTCTGGGCCATTTGGGGACTATTTGGGGCCATTTTGGGGCAGTTCTGGGCCATTTTGGGGCTATTTGGGGCCATTTTGGGGCCGTTCTGGGCCACTTGGGGGCTATTTGGGGCCATTTCAGAGCCATTCTGGTCCATTTTGGGGCTATTTGGGGCCATTTTGGGGCCATTCTGGGCCATTGGGGGCCATTTTGGGGCCGTTCTGGTCCATTTTGGGGCTATTTGGGGCCATTTTGGGGCCATTCAGGGCCATTTTGGGGCTATTTACGGCCATTCTGGGGCCGTTCTGGGCCATTTTGGGGCTATTTGGGGCCATTTTGGGGCCATTCTGGGCCATTTGGAGGCCATTTATGGCCATTTTGGGGCTGTTCTGGGCCATTTGGGGGCTATTTGGGGCCATTTTGGGGCATTTTGGGGCCGTTCTGGGCCATTTTGGGGCTATTTGGGGCCGTTCTGGGCCATTTGGGGTCTATTTGGGGCCGTTTTGGGGCCGTTCCGGGTTCCTGTCTGCCCGCTCACCGTCCTCCTCCTCCTCGGGGGGGGTCGGTGGCCGCGGCCGTTTCTCCTCAGCGCCCTCCCCCAGCTCCGAGGGCTCCTTCCGCTTCACCTGGGTCGGGATGGGGGACGCTGGGGGGCCTCCAGAAACCCCAATGGGGCCCCGGGAGCCCCCAGGGCGCACGCAAAGCCCCCCCCAACCCCAACTACCCCATAACTCCTCCAAATCACCCAAAACTCCCCACTACCACCCTAATCCCCCCCAAATCCACGTAACTCCCCGTTACCGTCCCGTAACCTCCCAAACTCCCCCATAATGCCTCCAAATCCCCTAACAACCCCACAAACCCCCATTACCACCCCATAATGCCCCCAAATCCCCATAACCACCTACAACCCCCCCAGGACCCCCATAACCCCCCAGATCCCCTATAACCCCCATTACCACCCCATAATGCCCCCAAATCCCCATAACCACCCCACAACCCTCCCAAGACCCCCATAACCCCCCAGGACTCCCATAACCCTCCCCAACTCCCCTATAACCCCCATTACCACCCCATAACCCCCCAAATCTCCCATAACCACCCCACAACCCCCCAGGACCCCCATAACCCCCCCAGATCCCCTATAACCGCCTGTTACCACCCCTAACCCCCCAAATCCCCATAACCCCCATTACCACTCCATAACTCCCCCAAATCCCCCATAACCCCCCAGGACTCCCATAACCCTCCCCAAATCCTCTATAACCCCCATTACCACCCATAACGCCTCCAAATCCCCATAAGCACCCCATAACTCCCCCAAATCCCCCATAACCCCCCAAATCCCTATAACCCCCATTACCACCCCATAATCCCCAGATCCCCTATAACCCCCATTACCACCCATAACTCCCCCAAATCCCCCATAATCCCCCCTAGGACCCCCGTAACCTTCCCAGGACCCCATAACCCCCCATTACCACTCCATAACTCCCCAATCCCCCATAATCCCCCAGGACCCCATAACCCTCCCAAATCCCTATAACCCCCGTTACCACCCCATAACCCCCCCAAATCTCCCACAACCCCCCCAGGACCCCCCCAGGACCCCATAACCCTCTAGGACCCCCATAACCCCCATTACTACCCCATAACCACCCCATAACCCCCCCCAGGACCCCTAGCCCCCAAATCCCTATAACTCTCCAAATCCCCATAACCTCCAGGACCCCATAACCCCTATTATCACCCCATACCCCCCAGAACCCCATAACCCCCATTACCACCCATAACCCCCCCAAATCCCCATAACCACCCATAACCCCCCAAATCCCTATAACCCCGTTACCCCATAACCCCCCCAAATCCCCTATAACCCCATTACACTCCATAACTCTCCAAATCCCCATAACCCCCCCGGACTCCATACCCTCCAGGACCCCATAACCCCCGTTACCACCCATAACCCCCCAAATCCCCTATAACCCCTCGTTACCACCCATAACCCTCCCCAAATCCCACCCATAACCCCCCCAAATCCCCCATAACCCTATAACCCCCCCGTACCTTAAAGGAGGGCAGCCTCAGAGCCCCCCGCAGCCCCGCTCCGCCCCCCGCGCCCACTCCACCAAGGAGAGCAGCGCCGGGGGCTCCTTCGGCCGCGTCCGCTCCTTCTCCTCCTCCTTCAGCCGCGCCGCGCTCTGAAACGGCTTCGGGGGGGGGGGGGACACAGATATCACACTTTAACACCCCCCCCACACACACAAAAAAGCATCCAAACCCCCCAAATCTCCCATAACCACCCCCAAGACCCCATAACCCACTATTATCACCCATAGCCCCCCAAGACCCCATAACCCCACAAATCCCCTATAACTCTCCCAAATCCCCCATAACCCCCCAGGACCCCCATAACCCCCCCAGGACCCCCATAACCCCTATTACCACCCATAACCCCCTATTACCACCCCATAACCCCCCAGGACCCCATAACCCCCTATTACCACCCCATAACCCTCCCAGGATCCCCACAACCCCTATTACCACCCCATAACCCCCCAAGACCCCCATAACCCCCCAAATCCCCTATAACTCTCCCAAATCCACCATAACCCCCCAGGACCCCCATAACCCCCCCCAGGACCCCATAACCCCCTATTACCACCCCATAACCCCCCAGGACCCCCATAACCCCCCCAGGACCCCCATAACCCCTATTACCACCCCATAACCCCCCCAGGACCCCCATAACCCCCTATTACCACCCCATAACCCCCCAGGACCCCCATAACCCCACAAATGCCCTATAACTCTCCCAGGACCCCATAACCCCCCCAGGACCCCCATAACTCTCCCAAATCCCCCATAACCCTCCCAGGACCCCATAACCCCTATTACCACCCCATAACCTCCCCAGGACCCCATAACCCCCTGTTACCAGCCCCACACTCCCAGATCCCCTTAGAAAGCCACCCCCACTCCTAGATCCCTTATAAAGCCACCCCAGGCCCAAACCTTCGCTATGGGGCAGCCCCACACTCCTAGATCCCTTATAAAGCCACCCCAGGCCCCAAACCTTCGCTATGGGGCAGCCCCACACTCCTAGATCCCCTTATAAAGCCACCCCAGGCCCCAAACCTTCGCTATGGGGCAGCCCCACACTCCCAGATCCCCTTATAAAGCCACCCCACACCCCTAGATCCCTTTATAAAGCCACCCCAGGCCCCAAACCTTCGCTATGGGGCAGCCCCACACTCCCAGATCCCCTTATAAAGCCACCCCACACCCCTAGATCCCCTTACAAAGCCACCCCACACTCCTACATCCCCTTGTAAAGCCACCCCACGCCCCAACCCTTCGCTATGGGGCAGCCCCACACCCTGGATCCCCTTAGAAAGCCACCCCACGCCCCATAGGGATGTGGGGGTGGTACAGACCTTCACCTGCTCCTCTTTGCGCTCCCACCAAGCGTCGAAGGCTCGGAAGGCGACGTTTTCCACCATCTTGCGGTTGAGGTCGCGTTGCATCGTGGCTTTCATCTCCTGCACCAACGCTGCCAGCACTCCTTCCACCGGACCCCCCCCGCCCCCTCCCCCCGGACCGAAAGGAGAAGAAGCCCCCCTCCGGGACCCCCCCCCCCCCCCGGGGTCAGGTGGGGGTTGAGAGGGTTAAAAGGATGAGGGTGTAAAGGGGGGAGGGGTGGCAGGGGGGGGTCGGTGCCCGGAGGTCGGTCGTCGCCCGGGGGGTAATGGGGGGCGAAAGGGAAATGGGGGTGGGGGGGAGGAGGGGGGCAATAAGCGCCGTAATGGGGGGGGGTGAATTTGGAGCCGGGGGGGCGCAGGCGGCCGAGTAAAGGGAAAGAGGAAGGAGAAGAGGAGGAGGATGAGGAAGGCGGGGGGGTTTGGGTGGTGCCCCCCCCTCCCCAACGGCCCCCCAGGCGGCCCAGAAGTTCGTAAAGGGCCGGGGGGGGACCCTGAGAACCGAAATCACCCAGAGGGCGAGGAGGGGGGAAATCGGGGTCGGCTGAGCCGCCCCCCCGCGGGGCGGGGGTAAAGAAACGGCCATGAGGGGTTGGGGGGCAGAAGGGAACGTGGGGGGGGTTTGGGGAGGGGGGGGCGGCTCCGGAGGGCGGGGAAACGGGGAGGGGGGAAGAGGGGGGAGGCCTGGGGGGAGGGGAGCGAAGTGGGGGTCCGGAGGGGGGGGGTCGTCGTCTTCTTCGGAGATTTCCATGTCCTCGCCTGAGGACGGCTGGGAAGCCTGGGGGGGGGGGGGCGGAAGATAATTAATTAAGGGGATGTAATTAGTGACAGAGTCCCTATAGGGTCCTGAAAACCACCCCCCCCCCAGGGAGGCCCAACTGAGCCCGCTGCCCCCAAGTCCAACCCCCCCCACCCCCCCCCCACACACAGCCCCCATTTCACCCCACGGCCGCCCCCCACAAAGACCCCCACCCTGCCCCACAGGCCTCCCCTAAGCAGCCCCCCCCCAGATTCCATCTATGGGGCAGCCCCACAACCCAAACCTTCGCTATGGGGCAGCCCCACACTCCTAGATCCCCTTATAAAGCCACCCCACGCCCCAAACCTTCGCTATGGGGCAGCCCACACTCCCAGATCCCTTATAAAGCCACCCCACGCCCAAGCCTTTGCTATGGGGCAGCCCCACACTCCTAGATCCCCTTATAAAGCCACCCCACACCCCAAACCTTCGCTATGGGGCAGCCCCACATCCCTACATCCCTTTACAGGCCCACCCCAAACCTTCGCTATAGGGCAGCCCCACGTCCCTCCATCCCTTTACAGGCCCACCCCAAACCTTCGCTATAGGGCAGCCCCACGTCCCTCCATCCCTTTACAGGCCCACCCCAAACCTTCGCTATAGGGCAGCCCCACGTCCCTCCATCCCTTTACAGGCCCACCCCAAACCTTCGCTATAGGGCAGCCCACGCCCCTCCATCCCTTTACAGGCCCACCCAAACCTTCACTATGGGGCAGCCCACACCCCTACATCCCTTTACAGGCCCACCCCAAACCTTCGCTATGGGGCAGCCCACAGCCCTCCATCCCTTTACAGACCCACCCCAAACCTTCGCTATGGGGCAGCCCCACGCCTCTCCATCCCTTTACAGGCCCACCCCAAACCTTTGCTATAGGGCAGCCCCACAATCCTAGATCCCTTTACAGACCCACCCCAAACCTTCGCTATGGGGCAGCCCCGCTCCCCCACACCCCTCTACGTGGCCGCCCCACGCTCACCCTCTCCTGCCCGTTGGCTTTGGGGGACTCGGGGGGTCCCTCAGCCCCCCCCACATCCTCAAAGCTGGCGGGGGGCGGTGGGGGCGGTGGGGGGGTGCAGGGTCCGTGCGTTTCCCCCTCGCCGCTCCCGCTTTGGCCCCCCGTCGCGCCGACACCGCCGGCGGCGGAGGCGGCGACGGCGGTGGAAGCGGCGACGGCTGCGGCGCTCCCGGCACAACCGCCTTCCTCCTCTTCCTCGGCGGCGAGGAAGGAGAACTTGGAGCGCTGTTCTTTGAGCAGAGCCTCGATGCGGGAATCCAGGCTGCTGTGCTGGGCGAAGGGAACGCTTTCGGGGGTGTTTTCCGGGGCGGGTGAACCCCCCCTCGGTGGCGGCGGTGGCGGCGGCGGTGGCGGCGGTTCGGTGACGGCGGGCGGCGGTTCGGCGGGAGGTTCGGCGCCGGGTTCTGCCGGTGCCAGCAGTTCGGTGGGAGGCAGAGCGTTGGCGGCGAAGGTTTCGGCGGCCGGCAGGAGGCGGAAATCGGGGTCGGAGGGCGGCGGGGCGGCGTAAAAAGGGTCGGCGGGGGGTTGGGGGTAAGAGCCGGGGGGGGTGGGGAGGGAGGAGGAGGAGGAGGAGGAGGACGGAGGGGGGGCGTCGTCGTCGCGGGGGGCGCGGAGGCGGGGGGGGAAGGGATCGTCGGGGCGGCGGAGGGAGGAGGAGGAGGAGGAGGAGGAAGAGGAGGAGGACGAGGAGGAGGAGGAAGAAGAGGAGGAGGAAGGCAGGCGGGCGTCGGCGGAGGCGTGGCGCTGGTAGCGGCCGTAGGGCAGGAAGGGATCGGAGGGGCGGAAGGGGGTGGGGGGGGCGCGGCGGGGGTAGAAGGGGTCGGTGGGGAAGGGGAGTCTGTGGGGAGGGGGAGAGAGCAGTCAGTGCAGCTGAGGCAGAACTGCAATGCAACCTGACCCCAAATCCAACTGCAACCCAACTGCAACCCAACCAGGACCCAACCTGACCCCAAATCCAACCGCAACCAGACCTGACCCCAAATCCAACCGCAACCCAACCGCAACCCAACCTGACCCCAAATCCAACCGCAACCCAACCAGGACCTCAACGTGACCCCAAATCCAACTGCAACCCAACCAGGACCCAACCAGGACCCAACGTGACCCCAAATCCAACCACAACCCAACCAGGACCCAACCTGACCCCAAATCCAACCGCAACCCAACCAGGACCCAACGTGACCCCAAATCCAACCCCAACCCAACCAGGACCTCAACGTGACCCCAAATCCAACCAGGACCCAACTGCAACTCAACCATGACCTCAACATGACCCAAATCCAACCATCAACCAACTGCAACCCAACCAGGACCTCAACGTGACCCCAAATCCAACCATAACCCAACCAGGACTCAACCTGACCCCAAATCCAACCGCAACCCAACCAGGACCCAACATGACCCCAAATCCAACCATAACCCAACCAGGACCTCAACATGACCCAAATCCAATTGCAACCCAACCAGGACCTCAACGTGACCCCAAATCCAACCGCAACCCAACCAGGACCCAACCTGACCCCAAATCCAACCGCAACCCAACCAGGACCTCAACATGACCCCAAATCCAACCATAACCCAACTGCAACCCAACCAGGACCTCAACATGACCCCAAATCCAACCACAACCCAACCAGGAACTCAACCTGACCCCAAATCCAACTGCAAACCAACTGCAACCCAACATGACCCCAAATCCAACCACAACCCAACCGAGACCCCAAATCCAACCGCAACCCAACCAGGACCTCAACGTGACCCCAAATCCAACTGCAACCCAATCACGACCCAACTGCAAACCAACCAGACCCAACATGATCCCAAATCCAACCACAACCCAACCAGGACCTCAACGTGACCCCAAATCCAACTGCAACCCAACCAGGACCCCAAATCCAACCGCAACCCAACCAGGACCCCAAATCCAACCGCAACCCAACCATGATCCCAAATCCAACCGCAACCCAACCAGGACCTCAAATCCAACCACAAACCAACCAGGACCCAAATCCAACACCAACCAACAGGACTCAGGACCCAAATCAACACACCAGACCACGACAATCAAGACCCAACCAGGACCCCAAATCCAACCGCAACCCAACCAGGACCCCAAATCCAACCGCAACCCAACCAGGACCCCAAATCCAACCGCAACCCAACCACAACGTGACCCCAAACCCCAACACGACCCCCCCAGAACTCCACCACACCCCCACCGCCATCTGGTTGCGCCCCCTACAACCCCACCTCCCCCACGTCCCCTACCTGCCGGCGTAGGCGGGGTCCTGGGCGTAGGCGGCCCCACGGGTGCTGTAGGGGGTCCCCGGGGTGGGGAAAGCTCCGTAGCCCCCGTGGGGGGCTCAGGGGTTCCGTTGCCAGGGGTGGAGCCGGCACCGGTGCCGCTGTAGGCGCTGTCAGCTGAATGGCGCCGCCGAGATTCGGGCTGGGGGGTGGGAGGAGGGGGGGGGGGGAGAAAACAGGGGGAGATGGGGGGTGGGAGAGCTTCAAAATGGCACCACGGGGGGATTTGATTTGGGGAGTGGGGGGTCTTCAAAACGGCCCCATGGGGAGAGGTGAGGGGTGGCGGGGCTTCAAAATGGCTCCGCAGGGGGGAGTTGGGGGTGGGGAGGGCTTCAAAATGGCTCCATGGGGGGAGTTGGGGGTTTCAAAAGGACTCCACAGGGGGAGTTGGGGTTGGGGGTGCTTCAAAATGGGGCCGGGGGGGAGTTGAGGGGTGGAGGGGCTTCAAAATGACTCCAGAAGGGGGGGGTGGGGGGGCTTCAAAATGGCTCCATGGGGGGAGTTGGGTGGGGGAGTGCCTCAAAATGTCTCCGAGAGCAAATTGGGGGGTGGAGGGGCTTCAAAATGACTCCAGAAGTGGAGCTGGGAGTTGGGGGGGCTTCAAAATGGCTCCATGGGGGGGAGTTGGGGGGCTTCAAAAATGGCTCCATGGGGGGAGTTGGGGGGTGGGAGGCTTCAAAATGACACCAGAGGGGGAGCTGGGGGTGGGGGGCTTCAAAATGGCTCCATGGGGGGAGTTGGGGGGGCTTCAAAATGGCTCCACGGGGGGAGTTGGGGGGTGGGGGGCTTCAAAATGACACCAGAGGGGGAGCTGGGGGTGGGAGGGGCTTCAAAATGGCTCCATGGGGGGAGTTGGGGGGCTTCAAAATGGCTCCACGGGGGGAGTTGGGGGGCTTCAAAATGGCTCCACGGGGGGAGTTGGGGGGGCTTCCTCCCCCAGCCCTTCAAGCCCACGAAAGTACCCCAAAATGTCCCCCTCCACCCCCAGCTCCCAAACGACCCCCCGAAATCCCACCCCTGGGCCCTAAAACATCCCCCAGAACTCTGAACAGCCCCCAACCCCAAATCCCCCTTTTTTTTCCCCCCTCAATCCCCCCACGTTGTCCCCCAGGACCACCGCTTCAGCCCCCAAAACACCTCCCCCCACCCCAAAAGAACCCCCCCACCCCCAAAAACCCTTCCAACCCCACCGCCTCGCCCCCACAACCAACGCTTCAGCCCCAAACCGACCCCCCCTCCAACCCCAAAAACACACCTCCCAAACCCCAGGAAGATCCCCCCACCCCCAAAACGACCCCCCCCACCCCCACCCCAAAACCCCTTTTGGGATTCTTCCCCCCCCGGCCCCATACCGCCTCGGCCTTGTCCCCCGCGCCCGGCGTCTTGCCACCAGTGGGCACAGTTTGGGGCGTGTAGGCCCCGTTGACGATCAACTCGTAGTATTTCATCCTCTGCTGCCCTATAGGGGAAATTTAACGGGTTTCGGGGTCCGGCATCGCGAGAAACCCCTCCCCCCACCCTAAATAAAAAGAACAAAGAAAAGAAAGGCTGACCTTTGATGTCCAGCTGGACGTGGATGACGTTGCCCATCACCGGCGTGTTGTGGAGGTGTTTCACCGTCTCCTTGGCGCCGCGGGTGCTGGTGAAGAGGACGCGAGCCAAGCCCAGGTGTTTTCGGGTTTTGGGGTGGTGGAGGATCTCCACCTCCTCCACCTCGCCGTATTTGCGGCACATTTCGGCCAAGAAGGGCTCGCGCACGTTGTCGTTCAGGCGGGCGAAGGTGACCTCTTTCAGCGGGATCTGACCCACGTAGAACTCGTCCAACTGCGCGCAGCAAAGAAACGGGGGCGGAAAACAACAGGGGGGAAACGAGGTCATTGGGACGGGTGGAAGGGCAGCGAGGCGGACCCCAAAAGCAACGCCAGAGACACCGGGATGGACACAAAGTCGTTGGGATGAGGTCAAGGTCATGGAAATGACCCCAAAGTCAACCCCAAAGTCATTGGGATGAGGTCAAGGTCATGGAAATGACCCCAAAAGCAACCCCAAAGTCATTGGGATGGACCCAAAGCCATTGGGATGAGGTCAAAGTCATGGAAATGACCCCAAAGTCAACCCCAAAATCATTGGGATGGACCCAAAGTCATTGGGATGAGATCAAGGTCATGGAATTGACCCCAAAACCAACCCCAAAGTCATTGGGATGAGGTCAAGGTCATGGAAATGACCTCAAAAGCAACGCCAGGGACACCGAGATGGACCCAAAGTCATTGGGATGAGATCAAAGTCATGGAAATGACCCCAAAAGCAACACCAAAGTCATTGGGATGGACCCAAAGTCGTTGGGATGAGGTCAAGGTCATGGAAATGACCCCAAGATCAACCCCAAAGTCATTGGGATGGACCCAAAGTCATTGGGATGAGGTCAAAGTCATGGAAATGACCCCAAAAGCAACGCCAGGGACACCGGGATGGACACAAAGTCGTTGGGATGAGGTCAAGGTCAGGGAAATGATCCCAAGATCAACCCCAAAGTCATTGGGATGGACCCAAACTCATTGGGATGAGGTCAAAGTCAGGGAAATGACCCCAAAGTCAACCCCAAAGTCATTGGGATGAGGTCAAGGTCATGGAAATGACCCCAAAAGCAACCCCAAAGCCACTGAAGTGACATCAAGCTCATGGAAATGACCCCAAAACCAACCCCAGAGCCACTGAGATGGACCCAAAGCCATTGAAATGATCTCGAAGTCACAGAAATGATCCCAAAATCAACCCCAAAGCCATTGGGATGGACCCAAAGTCATTGGGATGAGGTCAAGGTCATGGAAATGATCCCAAAGTCAACCCCAAAGTCATTGGGATGAGATCAAAGTCATGGAAATGACCCCAAAAGCAACGCCAGGGACACCGGGATGGACACAAAGTCGTTGGGATGAGGTCAAGGTCATGGAAATGATCCCAAAGTCAACCCCAAAGCCACCGGGATGGACCCAAAGCCATTGAAATGATCCCAAAGTCACAGAAATGATCCCAAAATCAACCCCAAAGCCATTGGGATGGACCCAAAGTCATTGGGATGAGATCAAGGTCATGGAATTGACCCCAAAACCAACCCCAAAGCCATTGGGATGAGGTCAAGGTCATGGAAATGACCCCAAAATCAACGCCAGAGCCACTGAAATGACCTCAAAGTCACAGAAATGACCCCAAAATCAACCCCAAAGTCATTGGGATGACATCAAGGTCACGGAAATGACCCCAAAACCAACCCCAAAGTCATTGGGATGAGGTCAAGGTCATGGAAATGACCCTAAAACCAACCCCGAAGTCATTGGGATGAGGTCAAGGTCGTGGAAATGATCCCAAAGTCAACCCCAGAGCCACTGAGATGGACCCAAAGTCATTGGGATGAGGTCAAGGTCATGGAAATGACCCCAAGATCAACCCCAAAACCACTGAAATGACCTCAAAATCAGGGAAATGACCCCAAAATCAACCTCAAAGCCATTGAAATGAGCTCAAAGTCACAGAAATAACCCCAAAACCAACCCTAGAGCCATTGGGATGAGGTCAAGGTCATGGAAATGACCCCAAAACCAACCCCAGAGCCACTGAGATGGACCCAAAGTCATTGAGATGAGATCAAAGTCATGCAAATGACACCAAAATCAACCCCAAAGCCACTGAAATGACCTCAAAATCATAGGAATGACCCCAAAATCAACCCCAAAGCCACTGAAGTGACCTCACAACCACTGAAATGACCCCAAGATCAACACCAAAGCTACTGAGATGACCCCAAAAGCACTGAGATCAAATCACCACCAAAGTCACTGAAACCACCCCGGAATCACAGAAATGACCCCGAAGTCAACTCCAAACCCACTAAAACGACCCCAAAAGCCACCCAGGAGGCCCCAAATCCAGCCCCGATGCCCCCAGAGCCACCCAGGAGAGCCCACTCCCCCCCCCCGGCTCACCTTGAACTTGGGGACGGGCAGGGAGAGGTCGCGGTGCTTGGACCAGATGCGGCGCGGCCGGGGGTCCCGCACGTCGCCTTCGGGTCGGTACCCGGAGTCCTGTGGGGTGCAGCACCCACGGCTGGGACCCAGAAGCGCTCCCAGTTCCCTCCAGCCCCACACTTTAAGCTTCCCCACGCTTCTGGATCCCATTCCAGGCCTTCGGGTCGCCCCGCGTCGCAGAGCATCCAATCTCCCCGTCTCTCAACCCCAAAACATCCCTCCCCCCCCCCCAAATCCGCATTTGTGGGGCACCCCATGCACCGGTGATGCCACAGGGCGTTCGGGGGACGCTTATGGGGCGCCCCGCACCACTTATAGGGCTGGAGCCCTGCTTTCGAAGCCTTCAGTGCCC
Source organism: Meleagris gallopavo (assembly GCF_905368555.1). Classification (NCBI taxonomy): domain Eukaryota; kingdom Metazoa; phylum Chordata; class Aves; order Galliformes; family Phasianidae; genus Meleagris; species Meleagris gallopavo. The sequence continues at coordinate 48,693 of NW_028147035.1, forward strand.
CTGCTACGAAGCCCCCTATTACCAGCGGGTGACCTCAAAGCCCAGAGACAAAACATGGGGGGGCTCGTTAGCAGGCAGCTCGTTAACGAGGCTCATTATGGCACTCACGGGGACGCTGAAGTGGACGCCATCGTAGCGGTAGACCTTCTGGGGGGCGCGGCGCAGCGCGGGGTCCACCACCAGCTTGTAGCTGCGCCACGGCACGCTGGGGGGACGCTGGCTCTCACCCCCCACCTCCGGCTCCATTCTGCCTCATTGACACTGGGGAGGGGGCACAGGGGGGGGTCAGCACACCCCTCATCCCCTCAACCCCCCCCGTGTCACCGCAGCCCCTCGTAACCCCAAAACACCCCTTATTTCCCCTAGAAATATTTTAGGATCGTCCCAAAACGCTCCGGCAGCACCGCAAAGCGCCACGGAGTGCTCTAAAACTACTTAAATTACCCATAAAATACCCCGAATTTCTCTCACCGTGTCTCACAGCCACCCCAAAGAGACCCTTGGTGATTGAGGATATCCCAAAATCCCCCATCATCGCCATAAATCCATGCCCAAGTCCCGAAATGCCCCGCAATCAACTTGAATTCAGATCAAAACGCCTCAGATTGAGCCCAAGATCTGCAAATCCCCCACAACCATCCCATAATACCCTCAAATGCTCTACACCCACCTCAAAGCATCCCAAATCCCCCTACAACCATCCCAAATTTGCGTCGGAACCTCTTAAAACCACCCAAAATACCCTCAGGTATCCCAGAGCCACCCGAAAAGCGCCCAAAATGCCCCACAATCACCCCAAAATGCTCTGAAACCACCCCCAAATTGCCCCCCAGTACCCCACAGTGACCCCAAAGCGTCCCCACACACCCCAAAACGCTTCAAATCCACCCCAAAATGCCCTCCCATACCCCGGAGACACCCCAGGGTCCCCCAAACCACCCCACAGCTACCCCAAATTCATGCCAAAACGCCCCGGGTCCCCCCCAAAATGCCCTCCAGTTCCCCAGAAACGCCCCAAAACTGCCATATTTTCCCCCCCACCCCCTCTACACCCCCAGCCCCCACACCCCGTGCCCCACATTTCCCTCACAAACCCCACACACCCCCCTCACGTCCCCCAATTACCGCCATTTTCCCCTCGTTTCCCCTCGCTCCCCACCCTTTCACCTCAGTTTTACCTCACAAAACCCCACATTCACCCCAAAACCCCCAAATTCCCCTTCGTTCTCCAACCCTTAACGCAGATCCCACGCATTTATCTCGCTTTCCCCCATTTTTCTTGGTTTTTCCCAAAATTCGCCTCAGTTTTACCTCACAATTCCCATATTTATCCAAAAACCCCCTCGGCTCTCTCAGATCTGCTCATTTTTGCCTCAAAATGCCCACATTTCCCTCAGAAAGTTCCTAATTACTCCAGAACCCCAATGCTTACCTCCCATCCTCATTAATTCCCTTCATTTCACCTGAAACTTCCCACATTTCCCACAAAATCCTCAATATTTACATCAATTCCCCCAGATTCACTTCAGATTTACCTCAAATCCTCGCTGTTTACCCTAAAATCCCCAATATTCGCTTCAGTTCTCCCAACTTTACCTCAGATTTACCTCGGATCTTCACTATTTCCCCCAAAACCTGCAATATTTCCATCAGTTTCCCCAAATTCACCTCAGATTTACCCCAAAATCCCCAAATCCGCCTCAGTTCCCCCAACATTCACCTCAGGTTTACCCCAAATCCCCAACATTTACCACAAAATCCCCGAATTCGCCTCAGTTCCCCCAAATTCACCTCAGATTTACCCGCAAATCCCCAATATTTACCCTAAAATCCCCAAATTCACCTCAGATTTATCCCAAATCCCCAATATTTACCCCAAAATCCCCAAATTTGCCTCAGCTCCCCAAATTCACCTCAGGTTTACCCCAAATCCCCAATATTTACCACCAAATCCCCAAATTCACCTCAGATTTACCCCAAATCCCCAACATTTACCCCAAAATCCTCAAATTCACCTCAGATTTACCCCAAATCCCCAATATTTACCCCCAAATCCCCAAATCCGCCTCAGTTCCCCCAAATTCACCTCAGATTTACCCCAAATCCCAAATATTTACCCCCAAATCCCCAAATTCACCTCAGATTTACCCCAAATCCCCAATATTTACCCTAAAATCCCCCAAATTCACCTCAGATTTACCCCAAATCCCCAATATTTACCCTAAAATCCCCCAAATTCACCTCAGATTTACCCCAAATCCCCAATATTTACCCCAAAATCCCCAAATTTGCCTCAGTTCCCCCAACATTCACCTCAGGTTTACCCCAAATCCCCAATATTTACCCCAAATTCAACTCAGATTTACCCCAAATCCCCAATATTTACCCCCAAATCCCCAAATTCACCTCAGATTTACCCCAAATCCCCAACATTTACCCCAAAATCCTCAAATTCACCTCAGATTTACCCCAAATCCCCAATATTTACCCCCAAATCCCCAAATCCGCCTCAGTTCCCCCAAATTCACCTCAGATTTACCCCAAATCCCCAATATTTACCACCAAATCCCCCAAATTCACCTCAGATTTACCCCAAAATCCCCAACATTTACCCAAAAATCCCCAAATTCACCTCAGTTCCCCCAATATTCACTTCGGATTTCCCCCAAATCCCCAATATTTACCCCAAAATCCCCCCAAATTCACCTCAGATTTACCCCAAAATCCCCAACATTTACCCCAAAATCCCCAAATTCACCTCAGACTTACCCAAATCCCCAATATTTACCCTAAAATCCCCAAATTCACCTCAGATTTACTCCAAATCCCCAACATTTACCCCAAAATCCCCAAATTCACCTCAGATTTACCCCAAATCCCAACATTTACCCCCAAATTCACCTCAGATTTACCCCAAATCCCCAATATTTACCCCCAAATCCCCAAATTCACCTCAGATTTACCCCAAATCCCCATATTTACCCCAAAACCCCTAACATTCACCTCAGCATCCTGCAATTCTCCTCACTTTGATCTCAAATCCCCCACATTTCCCTCTAAATCCCCAATATTCACCTCGCTACCCCAAAAATCTCCTCAGTTTCACCCCAAAATCCCAAATCCTTCCCCCAAAACCTCTGCATTTCCCTCAGTCTCCCTCACACTCACCTCACCTCGACCTCCAACCTCCCCAATTTTCCCCAAATCCCCCATATTCACCTCAGCACCCCAAAATTCTCCTCAGTTTTTACCTCAAACTCCCCATATTTAGACCCAAATCACAAATATCCAACCTGTTTTTCACTCCATTCGCCTCAGCACCCCACGTTCCCCCTCACGCCCCCAAACTCCCCCCACTTTTCCCCAAATTTACTTCAGTTTTTACCCCGAAATCCCCTACATTTACTCCAAAATCCCCCATTGCCCCCGACACCCCCAAACTCTCCCCATTTCCCCCAAACACCCCTCACTTTACCCCCAAACCTACCAGAAAACCCACAACATTCACCCCAAAACCCACAACATTCACCCCAAAACCCCCAAATTCTCCCAATTTTCCCCCGATTCCCCCAGTTTTACCTCACATCCCTCACATTTACCCCACTCACCCCCAATATTTACTTCCAACCCCTACATTTATCCTGTTTTCCCCCAATATTTACCCCAGATCCCCAAACTCCCCCCGTTCTCACCCCAATTCCCCCAATATTTACCTCACATCCCCCCAACATTTACTTCAAAACCCACAAATCCCCCAGTTTTACCCCTCGCCCCCACGTTTACCCCATTCTCACCCCAACTCCCTACAACATCGACCTCAAACCCACAAATTCCCCCCATTTCCCCTCAATATTTACCTCAGAGCCCAAATTCACCCCATTTCCCCCCTTTTCTCCCCAGTTTCGCCCCTCATCCCCCACATTTACCCCACTCTCCCCCAGCTCCTCCCAATATTTACCTCAGGCGCCCGAATTCACCCCACTTTCTCCCAATATTTACATCAGATCCCCGCATTTCCCCCAATTCCCCTCAACGTTGGCCCCGTAACCCACAAATCCACCTCATTTTCCCCCGCTTTTACCTCGCGTTCCCTACGTTCATCCCATTTTCCCCCAATATTTACCTCACGAGCCCCAAACTCACCCCGTTTTACCCGAATTCCCCCATTTTTACCTCAGATCCCCCGCATTCCCCCGACTCCCCCCCGAATCACCTCAGACTCCCCAAACCCGCTCCTATTTCCCCAAATCGCCCTAATTTCCCCCAACCCCCCCAATTTCCCCTCCCCCCCCGTTCCCTTCCCGCCTCCAAATCCCCTCAGCCCCCCCCACCCCCCATTTCCCCTCGCCCCCGTATTTCCCCGCCGTTCCCGGCACCTCTCCCCACCCGGATCCCGCCCGCCCTCACCTGCCGCTGCCGCCCCTCGCGGGGGGGGACAACGCGGCGCTCCGGGCCCGCTGGGGACCGCTCAGAGCCGGGGAAGAGCGCGGAGGGCGGAACGGAGCGGAGCGGAACGGAGCGGAACCGCCGCCGCCGCCGCCGCCGCGGGACCGGGAGGGGCGGGGCCGGAGGTGGAGCCAACGGCAGACCTCGCGCCGCTCCAAATCTCGCGAGATCGCCTCCTTCACGCATACACGCACCCCCCCCTCGCTTTCCCAAACCGCACTTTCGCCACGCACGCAAAAATAAATCTTAAAAAAAAAAAAGCAACAAAAAAAAAACGATTTGCATTTTTTTTCGCCTCTTTGCATCTCCGTTTACCTCATGAGAAACACCTCCTGGTACAAATCACCCGTCGGGTGGTTCCGCGAAGCCGCTTGCGGTCGTTCAAGCCCGCCGCGCCGCGGCGAATCTGCCCCGAACCGCCTCTCGGCCGCACATTCGTCGATTTTCTATTAACAATTTCCGCCTTTTTGCTTTCCTTCCTCCAGATTCCATACCAGACGCAGGAATTTCATAGCGAAATAATTAATACAACTGCCTCAAGGTTTTTCAAAGAGTTGTGTTTAAAGGCTGGCGAATCTGCGGAGCACGGGCATCGCCTCAGTGCGCATGTGCAGAAGCAACGGCTCCTCTGTGCGCGTGCGCAATGAGAGCAAGCCGTCACGGAGCCGGCCGCGGGGGCGGGGCTTAAAGGGAGGGGGCGGGGCTTGATCACACGGGCGGGGCTTAACCGCTGCGGGCGGGGCTTAGTTTGCATACGATGCATATTTATGAGCTTCGGCAGAGTTTGAGAGGCAGCGAAAGACTTGGGGTCGTTCTGGGGGATATTTGGGGCAGTTTTGGACATCACTGAGGACTTCTGGGGCAGCTGAGGAAACATTTGGGGCATTTTTGGGGCGCTGATTTCCTGCATTTGTGTCATTCCGAGGATATTTGGGACCTTTGGGGGCTTTGGGAGCACTTTAAGAGGCTTGGAGTCATTATTTGGGACAATTCGTGGGCATTTGAAGATATTATCGTGAAAATTTGGTCCATTTTGGGGGTGGGTGACTGCTTAATTGGGAGCATTTGGGACAATTCTGGTGATTTCGGGAATTTGGGGGGGGGGTATTTGGGACCTTTTGGGGCATCGTTGGGGACGTTTCGGTCATTTTAGGGATATTTGGGGATCTTGGTGACTTTTGGGGGGCGTTTATGGAGCATTATTAGGGATTTTTTGAAGGTTTTCAAGACATTTTTGGTCATTTCGAGACACTAACGGGGATGTAAGGGACATTGGGGGATGTCTTGAGACATCTTAAGGGTATTCTGCGAATTTTAGGAGCATTTTGAGGTAATCTGGGATATTTAGACCGATTTGGAGTCGATGGGGAAGGACTTTTTGGGGGATCACCGCGTGCATTGGTGGCAATTGAGAACATTTGCAACGCTTCATGGATTTTTGGGTTCCATCCGGGCAGATTTGGGGAAATTTGGTGAACGTTGCTGACATCTGATGACGTTATCGAGCATATAGGGCACGTTTCGGGTCATTTCCGCGATTTTCCGTCATTTCGGAGCCGCTTTCGGGGATTTTGGGGCACGTTCTGCGTCCCCCGCTCCGCCTCACCCCTCCCACCAAAATGGCGGCCGCTCGGAGGCTGCCGGGCGATGTAGTCAGCGCCCTCAGCCAATGGGATGCGACCCCGCGGCGCCTCCGCCAATGGGAGAGAAAGGGGCGGAGCAACGCCCGGTCATCCAGCACCATAGAGAGGAGAGGAGGGAAGGAAACCGGAAGTAGGGCGCTCGCTACCAGAACTCCCTGTTCCGGGGAAAATGGGGGAAAATCGGGGGTCCTGGGAGGGTGTGGGGAGAAATTGGGGTAGAAATGGGGGAAATCTGGGGAGCTGAGGTGCATTTTAGGACGTTTGGGGAAACTTGGTGGACATTTGGGCAAATGTAGGGGGAAAAAGTGTAAATTGGAGGTTCTGAGCGGGGGAAATCTGGCGGAAAATTGGGCGATTGAGGGAGAGGTGGGGGGGGCAGTTTGGGAGCCGTTCCCGGTGTTGATTTTGGGGCAAAAAGCGGGGAATGGGGGGGGGGGGGGGGAAGAGGGCGCGGTTGCTTAGCGACAGGTGGGCGGGAAACGCGCCGCCGTCTTCATGGCACGGCCGGAACCGGAAAGCGGTGAAACAGGAAGTGAAACGTTTCGGACGGCTGTGACGATCGCGCGGCAATAGAAACCCCGCTCCGACCGGAACCCGGAAGAGAAATACCGGAAGTCAGGCAACCCGGACGTAAGGAGCCCGGAAGTGGGCGCTGCCTCTCTCCTATTGGCTTGCGCAGGCGGAAGCGGGCGCGGCGGTGCGCGCGCATCTCCACGGCAACGGCCGGAGGGCTCTCGGCCGCTTTCGGGGCCCCCGCGCGTCGCCATGGAAACGCGGCCCATAGCGACGGGGCCGCCGCGGCCGCCGCCCCGCCCCAAGATGGCCGCCGCTGGGCGGGGGAGGCGCTTCGTGGGCGCGGGGGGCGGCGGTTTGGGGGCGGCGGCGAGCGAGGCGAGGCCAACGGAGGTCAGTGAGGGGGTCACGGCGGGGTCACGTGACGGCGGGGTGCCGAAGTCCGCCGGTTTGGGGGCGGTTGTGGCCGATTCGGGGTCAGCGGGGGTCAGCGGGGGGTCACGTGGCGACGGGGGGTCGACGTCGGCCAGCGTTGGGTCAGCAGCGGCCTATCAGGGGGCAGAACGCTGCCAGGGGTCGCCGTCGGCCAATCAGGAGGCAGAATGCTGCCCGGGGTCGGCGTCATCGGCCATCTTGGGGTCAAAGGGCGTCGCCTTGGGGTCACTGCTGGCCAACGAAGGCCCAAGTGCGGCCAGTGAGGGACCGGAAGTGGGAACGGCGGCCATCTTGGTGCCTGAGCCAGCCGATGGGAGCGCTGTGGGGTCGACTTCCGCCATATTGGGGGCAAGGTCAGCCAATGAGAGCGCTGTGAGGTCAATGTTCACCATTTTGGGGTCAAAGGTCAAGGCCTCCACCCCAGTATCCGCCATCACGGACTCAGAGACGCCATCGTCGGTCATCTTGGAGCCGACTTCCGCCACCTTGGGGTCAGAGTTCATCCCTGCTCCTCCAACGTCACCCAGCTTGGATTCCGTGTCCCCAACCCCAGCCTCAGCCATCTTGGGGTCAAAGGTCACGACCCCGACCCCTACAGCCGCTATCTCAGTCTCTGAGACTCCAGCGTCGGCCATCTTGGATCCGTCATCAGCCGTCTCGGCGTCAAAGGTGACGACCCCAACTGCGACACCCGCCATCTTGGACTCAGGTACCCCAATGTCGGCCATCTTGGGGTCAAAGGTCACGGCCCAAACCCAGCTCCCAACAACTTTGGGGTCAAAGCAGACGATCCCCACCCCGATGTCGGCCATCTTGGTGTCAACAGAGGCAACCCCCGCCCCGAAGTCGGCCGCCTTGGATCCGATGTCGGCCATGTTGGGGTCAAAGGTCATGACCCCAACTCCCATCCCAACGTCTTCGGGATCGATGGAAACGACCCCGGCGTCCACCGTCTTGGGGTCAAAGGAGACGAGCCGCACCCCCCCGTCGGCCATCTTGGACACTGAGACCCCAACGTCGGCCATCTTGGAGCCGAAGGACACGATCCCCGCCCCTCTGTCGGCCATCTTGGATTCCAAGTCCCCGATGTCGGCCATCTTGGGGTCAACGCAGACGACCCCCACCCCGATGTCGACCATCTTGGATTCCGAGACACCGACGTCGGCCATCTTGGACTCCGAGCCCCCAACCCCAATATCGATCGCTTCAGATTTAAAGGAGACACCCCCCACCCCCCCGTCGGCCATCTTGGGGTCAACAGACATGACCCGCACCCCCCCATCGGCCATCATGGATTCCAAGACCCCAACGTCGGCCATCTTGGGGTCAACGGAGACGACCCCCACCCCAACGTCAACCGTCTTGAACTCCAATACCCCAATGTCAGCCATCTTGGACCCAGAGGCCCCCACCCCAACGTCGACCGCTTCGAGGTCAAAGAAGAAGACCCCCACCCCCCTGTCAGCCATCTTGGACTCCAAGACCCCCCGTCGGCCATCTTGGGGTCAACTCAGACAACGCCTGCCAGCCCATTGGCCATCTTGGACTCAGAGACTCCAAATTCGGCCATCTTGGGATCAAAGGAGAGAACTCCCACTCCATCATCGGCCATCTTGAACTCCAAAACCCCCCCGTCGGCCATCTTGGACTCAGAGACCCCCGCCCCAACATCTGTCACTTCAGAGCCAAAGGAGATGACGCTCACCCCCCTGTCAGCCATCTTGGACTCCAAGACCCCAATGTCGGCCATCTTGGGGTCAACGCAGATGATCTCCACCCCCCCGTCAGCCATCTTGGACTCAGAGACCCCCACCCCAACGTCCGTCACTTCAGAATCAAAGGAGACTCCCCCCACCCCCCCGTCAGCCATCTTGGACTCAAAGACCCCCACCCCAACGTCCGTCACTTCAGAATCAAAGGAGACTCCTCCCACCCCCCCGTCAGCCATCTTGGACTCAGAGACCCCCACCCCAACGTCCGTCACTTCAGAATCAAAGGAGACTCCCCCCACCCCCCCGTCAGCCATCTTGGACTCAAAGACCCCCACCCCAACGTCCATCACTTCAGAATCAAAGGAGACTCCCCCCACCCCCCCGTCAGCCATCTTGGCCCCAACCACACTGGCCATCTCGGATCCCCCAGAGCCCGCCCCCTCCACACCGACGGCGCCGTGGGACCCCCCGGAACCACGCCGCCCCCCGGCAGCCAACGGCCCCACGCGGGGGTCCCACGGCAGCCTGGGCCCCGGGATCCCGTCGCCGCGCTGTGGGGCAGAGGCCGACTCGGTCAGCGTCCTGTCGGGGTCGCTCGGTTCCTTCCCCGACGACGTCAGCTCGCTGGGCTCGGATTCGGAGCTGGGGGGTCCCGCCTTCCGCCGCACCGACCGCTACGGCTTCCTGGGGGGCAGCCAGTACTGCGAGACGCCGTGAGTCGCCCCATAGCGCCCCACGGTGCCCCATAGAGCCCCATATGACGCCCCACAGAGCGCCAGAGTGCTCTATAGTGCCCCCTAGAGTCTCCTAGAGCCCTATAGCGCCCCATAGCATTCCATAGAATCCTGTGGCACCCCATAGACTCCATTAGAGCCCCACAGCGCCCCATAGCGCCCCATAGCGCGAGTGTTCTTGCCCCTTGGCACCCCATAACGTGGATGTTTCTCCTGCCCCACAGTGCGCCTTAGCGCCCTGTAGGGTGGTCAGTTTCCTTCTGCTCCATAGCGCCCTATAGGGTGGGCAATCCCCTTCCTGCCCCACACATATGGGGCTGCGCCCCCCACAGTTAAAGGGCTGCACCTCACACTCGTGGGGTTTTGCCCACATTTATGGGGCTGTGCCTCCACTCTTACTGGGTTGTGCCCACACTTATGGAGCTGCACCCCACACTTATGAGGCTATGTTTCCTACGCTTATGGGGCTGTGCCCCCCACACTTATGGGGCTGTGCCCCACACTTATGGGGTTGTCCCCCACAGGGAGAGCTCGGTGCCGGTGGACGTGGCGCGGCAGCGGGAGCTGAAGTGGCTGGAGATGTTTTCCCACTGGGACAAATGGCTGACGAGGCGCTACCAGAAGGTGGGTCTGCCCCATAGCGGCTCCTCCTGCCCCATAGCAGGACATTCCTGCCCTATAGCGGTTTATTCTATACCATAACAGACCATTCCTGCCCCATAAAGGGATCATTTTGCCCCATGAAAGGCTCTATAGGGTTTCTGGGTCTGGCTATGGGGTCTCTATGGGGTTTCTATGGGGTTTCTGTGGGGCCCTGTTGGGTTTTATGGGGTCTCTATGGGGCACTGTGGGCTCTATGGGGCTCTAATGGAGCTTTACGAGCTCCGTGGGGTCCCTGTGGGGTCTCTATGGGTCCCTGTGGGGTCTCTATGTGTTCCTATGGGTCTCACTGGGTCCCTATGGGTCGCTGTGGGTCTCTATGCGCTCCTATGGGTCTCACTGGGTCCCTATGGGTCGCTGTGGGTCTCTATGTGTTCCTATGGGTCTCCCTGGGTCCCCATGGTCCCTATGGGTCGCTGTGGGTCTCTATGGGTCTCACTGGGTCCCTATGGGTCACTATGGGTCGCTGTGGGTCTCTATGTGTTCCTATGGGTCACTGTGGGTCTCTATGGGTCTCACTGGGTCCCCATGGTCTCTATGGCTCTCTATGGGTCCCTATGGGTCCCTATGGATCGCTGTGGGTCTCTATGGGTCCCTATGGATCGCTGTGGGTCCCTATGGGTCACTATGGGTCCCTATGAGTCCCTATGGGTCTCTTTGGATCGCCATGGTCCCTATGGGTCGCATTGGGTCCCCATGTCCCTATGGGTCGCTGTGGGTCTCTATGTGTTCCTATGGGTCACTGTGGGTCTCTATGGGTCTCATTGGATCCCCATGGTCCCTATGGGTCCCTATGGGTCGCTGTGGGTCTCTATGTGTTCCTATGGGTCCCTATGAGTCTCTAAGGGTCCCTATGACTCTCTATGGGTCCCTATGGGTCGCTGTGGGTCCCTATGGGTCTCACTGGGTCCCCATGGTCCCTATGGGTCACTGTGGGTCCCTATGGGTCCCTATGGGTCGCTGTGGGTCTCTATGTGATCCTGTGGGTCCCTGTGGGTCACTGTGGGTCCCTATGGGTCACTGTGGGTCGCTGTGGGGCAGGTGAAGCTGCGCTGCAGGAAGGGAATCCCGTCGTCGCTCCGCGCCCGCGCCTGGCAGCTGCTCTCCGCCAGCCACGACCTGCAGCTGCAGCACCCAGGGCTGTTCCAGGTGGGGCTGGGGGCCGGGGGGCCGACGGGGGGGGCGGGGAGTCGCTGTGGGTCCCTATGGGTCCTTCTCTGTTCTCACGGGTCCCTGTGGGGTCCGTAGGGCTCCCCGTGGGTCCCAATGTGTCCCCATGGATCCCTATGGGTCCCAATGTGTCCCTATGTGTCCCTATGTGTCCCTATGAGTCCCCGTGGGTCCCTATGTGTCCCTATGTGTCCCTATGTGTCCCTATGTGTCCCAATATGTCCCAATGCATCCCCATGTGTCCCCATGCGTCCCCATGCGTCCCCATGCGCCCCCATGTGTCCCAATGGGTCCCAATGGGTCCCAATGGGTCCCAATGTGTCCCTATGGGTCCCTATGGGTTCCTATGGATCCCTATGTGTCTTTATGTGTCCCTATGTGTTCCTATGTGTCCCAATGGGTCCCAATGTGTCCCCAAGACTCCCCACATATTCCTACAGCTCCCTACATGTCCCTACGTGTCCCAATGTGTCCCCATGGGTCCCCACATGTTCCTACAGCTCCCTATGGGTCCCCACGTGTCCCCATGTCTCCCTGTGAGTCCTCATGGGTCCCAATTTGTCCCCGCGTGTCCCCATGTGTCCCCACGTGTCCCTGTGAGTCCCCACAGGTCCCTATTTGCCCCAGTGTGTCCCCACGCGTCCCCATGTGTCCCCACGCGTCCCCATGTGTCCCTATGAGTCCCCATGGGTCCCTATTTGTCCCATTGTGTCCCCACGTGTCCCCATGTGTTCCTACGTGTCCTCATGTGTCCCTATGAGTCCCCACAGATCCCTGTTTGTCCCATTGTGTCCCCACGTGTCCCCATGTCTCCCTATGAGTCCCTATGGCTTCCCCACGTGTCCCCCCGTGTCTCCCCGTGTCCCCATGTCTCCCTATGAGTCCCCACGGGTCCCTATTTGCCCCACGTGTCCCCACACGTCCCTCCGGCTCTCACCGTGCCCCACACCCCCCCCCCCCCCACCAGGAGCTGGAGCGGCAGCCTGGCGACGCTCGCTGGCTGGACGCCATAGAGAAGGATTTGCACCGCCAGTTCCCGTTCCACGAGATGTTCGCGGCCCGTGGGGGGCACGGGTGAGACCACGCCCACTTCCGGAAACGCCCACTTCCGGGCCACGCCCACTTCCGGGCCACGCCCCCACCCCCCCGCCTGCAAACGCCCGCCCCCCCCCTTCCCCAAGTCTCGTTCCACGTGACCCAAATAAGGGATGTGTTGAGGCCACGCCCACTTCCGCCTTGCCCTCCATAGGCCACGCCCAGTTTTGGCCACGCCCACTCACTGGCCATTCCCCCCCACCCACCCCCAATTGGGGCAGTGGAGATGTGTTGAAACCAAAGTAGGGGCCTTCGAGGCCACGCCCACTTTGCCCCCTTCCGGCCCCGCCCCTTGTCTGTGGCCCCCCTCCCAGCCCCGCCCCTTTAAAGCCACTCCCCATTAAGCCACGCCCCCTTAAAAAGCCCCATCCATTCTGACCCAACCTTAAGCTCCGCCCCTTAACACCCACGCCCCCTTTAAGCCCCGCCTGCTCTGACCCACCCTTCAGCTCCGCCCCTTTCAGGACCCCTGCCCCCTTAAGCCCCGCCTCTTCCCTCTCGACCCCTTTAAGCCCTGCCCTTTGCGACCCTCAAGCCCCACCCCTTCCGGCCCCACCCCTTTAAGCCCCGCCTCCTTACAGCCCCACCCTATTTCCACCCGGGCTCCCTTAAGCCCCGCCCATTCCAACCCACCAGTAAGTTGTCCTCTTTCAGGCTCCCTTTAAGCCCCGCCCCTTCTGCTTCGCACTTAAGCTCTGCTCCCTTTCAGGCTCCGCCCCCATTTATGCCCTGCTCCTTCCAGCTCCACCCCCCTTAAGCCCCGCCCCATTAAGCCCCGCCCCCTTAAAACCCCACCCGTTCTGACCCACCCTTAAGCTCCGCCCCCTAACCGTCCCACCCCTTTAAGCCCTGTCCCTTCAGGCCACGCCCCCTTTAAGCCCCGCCCGTTCTGACCCTCCAGCTCCGCCCCTTTCTGGACCCCCGCCCCCTTAAGCCCCGCCTCTTTCCTCTAAGCCCTGCCTCTTCCGGCCCCACTTCCTTTAACCCCTGCCTCTAAACCCCAACCTTGAGCCCTACGCCTTTCGGGCCCCGCCCTTTTAAGCCCCGCCCCTTCCAGCTCCCTATGCCCCACCCCTTGCATACCTCTAAGCTCCGCCCCTTCCGGCCCCCGAAGCTCCGCCCCTTCCGGCCCCACTTCCTTTAACCCCTGCCTCTAAACCCCAATCTTTAGCCCCTACACCGTTTCAGTCCCTGCCTTTTTAAGCCCCGCCCATTCCGGCCCCGTAAGCCCCGCCCCTTCCGGCCCCGTAAGCCCCACCCTTTCCGGCTCCACTTGCTTTAACCCCTGCCTCTAAACCCCAACCTTCAGCCCTACACCGTTTTGGTCCCTGCCCTTCTAAGCCCCGCCCCTTCCGGCCCCCTAAGCCCCGCCCCTTCCGCCCCCCGCAGGCAGCAGGACCTGTACCGGGTGCTGAAGGCCTACACGGTGCTGCGGCCCCACGAGGGTTACTGCCAGGCCCAGGCGCCCGTGGCCGCCGTGCTGCTCATGCACATGCCTGCCGAGGTGGCTGCGGGGTGATGGGGGGTGGTGTGGGGTGGTGTGGGGTGATGGGGGGGCCTGCGGGGTGGCTGTGGGGTGATGTGGGGTGACTATGGGTGGCTATGGGGTGTGTATGAGGTGGCTATGGGGTGTATATGGGGTGTGTATGGGGTGGCTATGAGGTGTGTATGGGGTGGCTATGGGGTGTGTATGGGGTGGCTATGGGGTGTGTATGGGGTGGCTATGGGGTGTGTATGGGGTGGTTATGGGATGGGTATGGGGTGGCTATGGGGTGTGTATGGGGTGTCTATGGGGTGGCTATGGGGTGGTTATGGGGTGTGTATGGGGTGTCTATGAAGTGTGTATGCGGTGTCTATGAGGTGTGTATGGGGTGGCTATGGGGTGTCTATAGGGCGTCTATGAGGTGGTTATGGGGTGTCTATGAGGTGTGTATGGGGTGGTTATGGGGTGTCTATGAGATGGTTATGGAATGTGTATGGGGTGGCTATGGGGTGCCTATGGGGCGTGTATGGAGTGGCTATGAAGAGCGTCTATGGGGTGGCTATGGGGTGGCTATGGGGTGACTATAGGCTGGCTATGGGGTGGCTATGGGGTGGCTATGAAATGTGTATGGGGTGGCTATGGGGTGGCTATGGGATGGTTATGGGGTGGCTATGAAATCTGTATGGGGTGGCTATGGGGTGTGTATGGGGTGGCTATGGGGTGGCTATGAGGTGTGTATGGGGTGGCTATGGGGTGGCTATGGAGTGTGTATGGGGTGGCTATGGGGCACATATGGGATGGCTATGGGGTGGTTATGAGGTGTGTATGGGATGGCTATGAGGTGGCTATGAGGTGGGTATGGGGTGGCTATGGGGTGGCTATGGGGTGGCTATGGGGTGGCTATGAGGTGTGTATGGGGTGGCTATGGGGTGGCTATGGGGGGGCTATGGGGTGGGTATGGGGTGGCTATGGGGTGGCTATGGGGTGGCTATGGGGTGGCTATGGGGTGACTATAAAATGTGTATGGGGTGGCTATGGGGTGGCTATGAGGTGTGTATGGGGTGGCTATGGGGTGGCTATGAGGTGTGTACGGGGTGGTTATGGGGTGGCTATGGGGTGGCTATGGGGTGGCTATGGTGGCTGTGGGGCAGCGCTGACCCCGCTGCCCGCAGGCGGCGTTCTGGTGTTTGGTGCAGATCTGCGACCGCTACCTGCCGGGGTACTACAGCGCCGGGCTGGTGAGTGCGGGAGGGGGTCTGAGGATCCAGGGGGCTGGGGGCCGGGGGGCTGGGGGTCCAGGGGTCTGGGGGTCTGAGGATCCAGGGGGCTGGGGGTCCTGGGGGCTGGGGAGCCGGGGGTCTGGGGATCTGGGGATCCAGGGGGCTGCGGGTCCGGGGGTCTGGGGATCCAGGGAGCTGGGGGTCCTGGGGGCTGGGGATCCAGGGGGCTGGGGGTCTGTGGGTCAGTGGGTCAGTGGGTCCGGGGTCCGGTGGCCTTTCCGTGGGTCCGTTGGGCTTTCTATGGGTCTCCTGGCCTTTCTATGGGTCCCGTGGGCTTCCTGTGGGTCCCGTGGGCTTCCTGTGGGCCACGTGGGATTTCTGTGGGTCCTATGGAGCTTCTATGGGTGCAGTGGGTTTCCGTGGGTCCCGTGGCCTTTCCATGGGTCCCATGGCCTTTCTGTGGATCCCGTGGGATTTCTGTGTGTCCCGTGGCCTCTCTATGGGTCCCGTGGGATTTCTGTGGGTCCCGTGGCCTCTCTATGGGTCCCGTGGGATTTCTGTGGGTCCCGTGGCCTCTCTATGGGTCCCGTGGGATTTCTGTGGGTCCCGGTGGGCCTCTCTGTGTGTCCCGTGGCCTCTCTATGGGCCCCGTGGGTCCCGTGGACCCCGTGGGATTTCTGTGGGTCCTGTGGCCTCTCTATGGGTCCCGTGGGATTTCTGTGGGTCCCGGTGGGCATCTCTGTGGGTCCCGTGGGTCCCGTGGGATTTCTGTGGGTCCTGGTGGCGTTTCTATGGGTCCTGTGGGATTTCTGTGGGTCCTGTGGGTCCCGTGGGTCCCGTGGGATTTCTGTGGGTCCTGGTGGCGTCTCTGTGGGTCCCGTGGGATTTCTGTGGGTCCCGTGGCCTCTCTATGGGTCCCGTGGGATTTCTGTGGGTCCCGGTGGCGTCTCTGTGGGTCCCCTGGCCTTTCCATGGGTCCCGGTGGGCTCTCTATGGGTCCCGTGGGATTTCTGTGGGTCCCGGTGGGTGTCTCTATGGGTCCCGTGGCCTCTCTGTGGGTCCCGCGTGTCCCGTGGGATTTCTGTTGGTCCTGTGGGTCCCGTGGGCCCTGTGGGATTTCTGTGGGTCCCATGGGCCCCGTGGGATTTCTGTGGGTCCTGTGGGCCCCGTGGGATTTCTGTGGGTCCTGGTGGGCCTCTCTGTGGGTCCCGTGGGCCCCGTGGGATTTCTGTGGGTCCCGGTGGGCCTCTCTATGGGTCCCGTGGGATTTCTGTGGGTCCTGTGGGTCCCGTGGGCCCCGTGGGATTTCTGTGGGTCCCGTGGGATTTCTGTGGGTCTCTCTATAGGTCCCGTGGGTCCCGTGGGCCCCGTGGGATTTCTGTGGGTCCCGGTGGGTGTCTCTATGGGTCCCGTGGCCTCTCTGTGGGTCCCGCGTGTCCCGTGGGATTTCTGTGGGTCTCTCTATGGGTCCCGTGGGTCCCGTGGGATTTCTGTGGGTCCCGGTGGCGTCTCTGTGTGTCCCGTGGGCCCCGTGGGATTTCTGTGGGTCCCGTGGGTCCCGTGGGATTTCTGTGGGTCCCGGTGGGCGTCTCTATGGGTCCCGTGGCCTCTCTATGGGTCCCGCGTGCCCCGCGTTGCTGAGCGCTGTGCGGTGAGCAGGAGGCGGTGCAGCTGGACGGCGAGGTGTTCGGGGCTCTGCTGCGCCGCGTGGCTCCGGCCGCCCACCGGCACCTTCGGCGTCACCGCGTGGAGCCGGCGCTGTACCTCACCGAGTGGTTCATGTGCATCTTCGCCCGCAGCCTCCCCTGGGCCGCCGTGCTGCGCGTCTGGGACATGTTCTTCTGCGAGGGTAACCCCACAGAAACCCCACAGAAACCCCACATGTGCTTCTGCGAGGGTAACCCCACAGAAACCCCGCAGAAACCCCACATGTTCTTCTGCGAGGGTAACCCCACAGAAACCCCACAGAAACCCCACATGTTCTTCTGCGAGGGTAACCCCACAGAAACCCCACAGAAACCCCACATGTTCTTCTGCGAGGGTAACCCCACAGAAACCCCACAGAAACCCCACATGTTCTTCTGCGAGGGTAACCCCACAGAAACCCCACAAACCCCACAGAAACCCCACATGTTCTTCTGCGAGGGTAACCCCACAGAAACCCCACAGAAACCCCACATGTTCTTCTGCGAGGGTAACCCCACAGAAACCCCACAAACCCCACAGAAACCCCACATGTTCTTCTGCGAGGGTAACCCCACAGAAACCCCACAGAAACCCCACATGTTCTTCTGCGAGGGTAACCCCACAGAAATCCCACAAACCCCACAGAAACCCCACAAAAACCCCACAGAAACCCCACAAAACCCCACATGTTCTTCTGCGAGGGTAACCCCACAGAAACCCCACAAAAACCCCACAGAAACCCCACAAAAACCCCACAAAAACCCCACATGTTCTTCTGCGAGGGTAACCCCACAGAAACCCCACAAAAACCCCACAGAAACCCCACAAAAACCCCACAAAAACCCCACATGTTCTTCTGCGAGGGTAACCCCACAAAAACCCCACAAAATCCCCACAAAAACCCCACAAAATCCCCACAAATCCCCACAAAAACCCCACAGAAACCCCACAAAAACCCCACAAAAACCCCACATGTTCTTCTGCGAGGGTAACCCCACAGAAACCCCACAAAAACCCCACAGAAACCCCACAAAACACCCACAAAATCCCCACATGTTCTCTGCGAAAACCCCACAAAATCCCCACAAAACCCCACAAAACCCCCACAAAAACCCCACAAAATCCCACAAAAACCCCACAAAAACCCCACAAAAACCCCACAAAATCCCCCCAAAAACCCCACAAAAACCCCACAAAAACCCCACAAAAACCCCACAAAAACCCCACAAAACCCCACAAAAACCCCACAAAAACCCCACAAAAACCCCACAAAAACCCCACAAAATCCCCACAAAAACCCCACAAAAACCCCACAAAACCCCACAAAAACCCCACAAAAACCCCACAAAACCCCACAAAAACCCCACAAAACCCCACAAAAACCCCACAAAAACCCCACAAAAACCCCACAAAATCCCCACAAAAACCCACAAAAACCCCACAAAAACCCCACAAAAACCCCACAAAAACCCCACATGTTCTTCTGCGAAGGTGTCCCCATTGGGTTTGGTTGGGTTTTGTGGGGTTTTGTTGGGTCCCATTGGGTTCCTCTTGTGGTTCTTGGGTTCCCCATTGGGTCCTGTCGGGTTTTGTTGGGTCCCATTGTGGTTTTTGGGGTCCCCATTGGGTTTTGTGGGGTTTTGGTGGGTTCCCATTGAGTTTTTTGGGGTCCCATTGGGTTTTGTGGGTTTTTGTTGGGTTCCCATTGAGTTTTTTGGGGTCCCCATTGGGTTTTGTGGGTTTTGTTGGGTTCCCTTTGTGTGTTTTGGGGTGTCCATTGGGTTTTGTGGGGTTTCCTTGGGTTCCCATTGTGGTTTTGTTGGGTCCCCATGATTTTTTTGGTTTTTGTTGGGTTTTGTGGGGTTCCTATTGAGCTTTTTGGGGTCCCCGTTGGGTTTTGTGGGGTTTTGTTGGGTTCCCATTGAGTTTTTTGGGGTCCCCATTGGGTTTTGTGGGGTTTTGTCGGGTTCCCATTGAGTTTTTTGGGGTCCCCATTGGGTTTTGTTGGGGTTTTGTGGGGTTTTGTCGGGTTCCCATTGAGTTTTTGGGTCCCCATTGGGTTTTGTTGGGGTTTTGTGGGGTTTTGTCGGGTTCCCATTGAGTTTTTTGGGGTCCCCATTGGGTTTTGTTGGGGTTTTGTGGGGTTTTGTCGGGTTCCCATTGAGTTTTTTGGGGTCCCCATTGGGTTTTGTTGGGGTTTTGTGGGGTTTTGTTGGGTTTCCATTGAGCTTTTGGGGTCCCCATTGGGTTTGTGGGGTTTTGTTGGGTTCCCATTGAGCTTTTTGGGGTCCCCGTTGGGTTCTGTGGGGTTTTGTTGGGTTCCCATTGAGCTTTTTGGGGTCCCCATTGGGTTCTGTGGGGTTTTGTCGGGTTCCCATGTGGTTTTTGGGGTCCCCATTGGGTTTTGTTGGGTTTTGTGGGTTTGTGGGGTTCCCATTGAGTTTTTTGGGGTCCCCGTTGGGTTTTGTGGGGTTTTGTCGGGTTCCCATTGAGCTTTTTGGGGTCCCCATTGGGTTTTGTGGGGTTTTGTGGGGTTTTGTTGGGTTCCCATGGAGCTTTTTGGGGTCCCCGTTGGGTTTTGTGGGGTTTTGTGGGGTTTTGTTGGGTTCCCATTGAGTTTTTTGGGGTCTCCGTTGGGTTTTGTGGGGTTTTGTTGGGTTCCCATTGACCTTTTTGGGGTCCCATTGGGTTTTGTGGGGTTTTGTTGGGTTCCCATTGAGCTTTTTGGGGTCCCCATTGGGTTTTGTTGGGTTTTGTGGGGTTTTGTTGGGTCCCCATTGAGCTTTTTGGGGTCCCCATTGGGTTTTGTGGGGTTCTGTGGGGTTTTGTGGGGTTTCCATTGAGTTTTTTGGGGTCCCCATTGGGTTTTGTGGGGTTTTGTTGGGTCCCCATTGAGTTTTTTGGGGACCCCTTTGGGTTTTTTTGGGTTTTGTGGGGTTTTGTTGGGTTCCCATTGAGCTTTTTGGGGTCCCCGTTGGGTTCTGTGGGGTTTTGTTGGATTCCCATTGAGCTTTTTGGGGTCCCCATTGGGTTTTGTTGGGGTTTTGTGGGGTTTCCATTGAGTTTTTTGGGGTCTCCATTGGGTTTTTTTGGGTTTTGTGGGGTTTTGTGGGGTTTTGTGGGGTTCCCATTGAGTTGTTTGGGGTCCCCATTGGGTTTTGTGGGGTCTTGTCGGGTTCCCATTGAGCTTTTTGGGGTCCCCATTGGGTTTTGTGGGGTTTTGTTGGGTTTTGTGGGGTTTTGTTGGGTTTTGTTGGGTTCCTATTGAGCTTTTTGGGATCCCCATTGGGTTTTGTGGGGTTTTGTTGGGTTCCCATTGAGTTTTTTTGGGTCCCCATTGGTTTTTGTGGGGTTTTGTTGGGTTCCCATTGAGTTTTTTGGGGTCTCCGTTGGTTTTTGTGGGGTTTTGTTGGGTCCCCATTGAGCTTTTTGGGGTCCCCATTGGGTTTTGTTGGGTTTTGTGGGGTTTTGTGGGGTTTTGTTGGGTTCCCATTGAGTTTTTTGGGGTCCCCATTGGGCTTTGTGGGGTTTTGTTGGGTCCCCATTGAGTTTTTTGGGGTCCCCATTGGGTTCTGTGGGGTTTTGTGGGGTTTTGTTGGGTCCCCATTGAGCTTTTTGGGGTCCCCATTGGGTTCTGTGGGGTTTTGTGGGGTTTTGTTGGGTCCCCATTGAGCTTTTTGGGGTCCCCATTGGGTTTTGTTGGGTTTTGTGGGGTTTTGTGGGGTTTTGTAGGGTTCCCATTGAGTTTTGTGGGGTTCCCATTGGGTTTTGTTGGGTTTTGTGGGGTTTTGTTGGGTTTTGTTGGGTTCCTATTGAGCATCTTGGGTTCCCCATTGGGTTCTGTAGGGTTTTGTTGGGTCCCCATTGAGTTTTTTGGGGTCCCCATTGGGTTTTGTAGGGTTTTGTAGGGTTCCCATTGAGCATTTTGGGTTCCCCATTGGGTTCTGTGGGGTTTTGTTGGGTCCCCATTGAGTTTTTTGGGTTCTCCATTGGGTTCTGTTGGGTTTTGTGGGGTTTTGTTGGGTCCCCATTGAGTTTTTTGGGGTCCCCATTGGGTTCTGTTGGGTTTTGTGGGGTTTTGTCGGGTTCCCGCTGCTTTCCTGACCTTGTGTGGGTTCGGTGCCCTCCGGGCGCCCCATAACCGTTCCCCCCACGGCAGGGGTGAAGGTGATGTTCCGTGTGGGGCTGGTGCTGCTCCGCCTGGCTTTGGGGTCCCCCGAAAAGCTGCGCAGCGCCCAGGGGATGTTTGAGACCATGGAGCTCCTGCGCAGTGTGCCGCCGCCGGGGCTGCACGAGGACGTCCTGGTGCACCAGGTGGGGGCCGGGGGGGCCTGGGGGTGCTATGGGGTGGCTGGGGGGTGATATGGGGTCAGTATGAGGTGCTATGGGGTGGCTGGGGGTGATACGGGGTCACTATGGGGTGATATGGGGTGATATGGGGTCACTATAGGGTGATATGGGGTCAGTATGAGGTGCTATGGGGTGGCTGTGGGGTGATATGGGGTCAGTATGAGGTGCTATGGGGTGGCTGTGGGGTGATATGGGGTCAGTATGAGGTGCTATGGGGTGGCTGTGGGGTGATATGGGGTCAGTATGAGGTGCTATGGGGTGGCTGTGGGGTGATATGGGGTCAGTATGAGGTGCTATGGGGTGGCTGGGGGGTGATATGGGGTCAGTATGAGGTGCTATGGGGTGGCTGTGGGGTGATATGGGGTCAGTATGAGGTGCTATGGGGTGGCTGTGGGGTGATATGGGGTCAGTATGAGGTGCTATGGGGTGGCTGGGGGGTGATATGGGGTCAGTATGAGGTGCTATGGGGTGGCTGGGGGTGATATGGGGTCAGTATGAGGTGCTATGGGGTGGCTGGGGGGTGATATGGGGTCAGTATGAGGTGCTATGGGGTGGCTGGGGGGTGATATGGAGTCAGTATGAGGTGCTATGGGGTGGCTGGGGGGTGATATGGGGTCACTATGGGGTGATATGGGGTGATATGGGGCCACTATGAGGTGCTATGGGGTCACTATGGGGTGATATGGGGTGTTACGGGGTCACTATGGGGTGGTATGGGGTGGCTGTGGGGTGATATGGGGTCACTATGGGGTGATATGGGGTCACTATGAGGTGCTATGGGGTGGCTGTGGGGTGATATGGGATCACTATGGGGTGCTATGGGGTGGCTGTGGGGTGCTATGGGGTGATACGGGGTGATATGGGATCACTATGAAGTGCTAGGGAGTGATATGGGGTCACCATGGGGTGCTATGGGGTGATATGGGGTCACTATGGGGTGATATGGGGTGATATGGAATGACTATGAGGTGCTATGGGGTGCTATGGGGTCACTATGGGGTGCTATGGGGTGATATGGGGTCACTATGGGGTGCTATAGGGTCACTATGGGGTCACTATGGGGTGCTGTGGGATCACCATGGGGTGATATGCAGTGCTATGGGGTGCTATGGGGTCTCTATGGGTCTCTATGGGTCCCTATGGGTCCTGCTATGGGTCGCTATGGGTCGCTATGGGTCCTGCTATGGGTCGCTATGGGTCTCTATGGGGCTCTATAGATTTCTATGGGTCCCTATGGGTTCCTATGGGTCGCTATGGGTCGCTATGAGTCTCTATGGGTCTCTATGGGTCCTGCTATGGGTCGCTATGGGTCGCTATGGGGTCTCTGTGGGTCTCTATGGGGCTCTATAGATTTCTATGGGTCGCTATGGGTCTCTATGGGGCCCTATGGATTTCTATGGGTCCTGCTATGGGTCCTGCTATGGGTCGCTATGGGTCGCTATGGGTCCCCGTGTTGCCCCCCAGGTGGCGTCGCTGCCGGTGTCGGAGGCGCTGATCGAACGCGAGCGCGGGGCGCAGCGACGGCGCTGGACCGAAACCAGGGGGGAGATGATGAAGCCGCCCCCCCCCCAGCGCGGCCCCTATGGGGCCAGGGGGGTCCGCATGCATCGGGGGGAGCCCTGAAAGGTGGGGGGGGGAGGGGGGGCCTAAATGTGGGGCGCGGGCCTGAAATGGGGAGAGGAGGGGCTCCGAAATGGGGAGGGGGGGTGAAGAAATGAGGGGGGGGCCCAAAAGTGGGGGGAGGGGCCGTAAATCGGGGGGGAGGGGAGCGAAGCTGGGGGCCAACAGAAATTGGGGGGGGTCTCAGAAAAGGGGGGCGGGGGGAGGGGCCCAAAATTGGGGGGACTGGGATTGAAAATGGGGGGGAGGGGCGATGGTACTTTGATTGACAGCTGCTCTGATTGATAGGATTGACAGCTCTGTGGATGATTGACAGCTCCGTGTGATTGATTGACAGCTCCATGTGATTGATTGACAGCTCAGTGTGATTGACTGACAGCTCTGTGTGATTGACTGACAGCTCCGTGTGATTGATTGACAGCTCCGTGTGATTGATTGACAGCTCTGTGTGATTGATTGACAGCTCCATGT
>NW_028147036.1:0-68505 GCF_905368555.1 Meleagris gallopavo
GGGACGGGGGACAATGATGGGGACAAGGGATGGGGGACAGGGATGGGGACAATTATGGGGTGGGGGACAGGGGACGGGGATGGGCACAGTCCGTGTGCCAACAGAGCCGCCCGCCCCGCCGCAGCCCCGCAGCCGCCCCCACCTGTCCTGCACCTCCTGCAGCAGCCGCCCCCAGCGCTGCCGCAGCGCAGCCACGTCCGCACGGTCGGCCTCGTCCTGCAGGCCGCGCTCCACGCGGGGCCGCCGCTCCTCCAGCAGCCGTCGCAGGAGCTGCGGGCGACGCGGGGTCGGGGCTGAGCCGGGGCTCCGTGCCCCAACTGCAGCCCCGCAGCGCGGCGCATGGCGGCGCCGACCTTCTGCTCCTCCAGCTGCGCCTTCGCCACCTTCACGTCGGCGGCCGGCGGCTTCTGGTTGCCCACCAGCTCCTCCATGTCGGCCACCCACGCCAGGAGGGCCTCCGGGGTGTCCTCGGGGATGGGGACGGCCTGGGGGGTCACCTGCAGGGAGACACCGCTGGGGCAAAGGGGATCCCCCCGGGTTCACTGCCAGGGGGGTCCCGGCCCACCTGCGTCCCCTCCAGTGTCCCCATGTCCCCATGTCCCTGTGTGCTCCCTTGTCCCCACATCCCCATGCCCCACATCCCCATGTCCCTGTATTCCCATGCCCCACGTCCCCATGTCCCCATGTCCCTGTGTGCTCCCTTGTCCCCACATCCCCATGCCCCACATCCCCATGTCCCTGTATTCCCATGCCCCACATCCCCACGTCCCTGTATTCCCTGTGTGCTCCCTTGTCCCCACATCCCCATGCCCCACATCCCCATGTCCCTGTATTCCCATGCCCCACATCCCCACGTCCCCGTGTCCCTGTGTGCTCCCTTGTCCCCACATCCCCGTGCCCCACATCCCCATGTCCCTGTATTCCCATGCCCCACATCCCCACGTCCCCACGTCCCCATGTCCCCATGTCCCTGTGTGCTCCCTTGTCCCCACATCCCCATGCCCCACATCCCCATGTCCCTGTATTCCCATGCCCCACATCCCCACGTCCCCACGTCCCCATGTCCCCATGTCCCTGTGTGCTCCCTTGTCCCCACATCCCCGTGCCCCACATCCCCATGTCCCTGTATTCCCATGCCCCACATCCCCACGTCCCCACGTCCCCATGTCCCCATGTCCCTGTGTGCTCCCTTGTCCCCACATCCCCATGCCCCACATCCCCATGTCCCTGTATTCCCATGCCCCACATCCCCACGTCCCCACGTCCCCATGTCCCCATGTCCCTGTGTGCTCCCTTGTCCCCACATCCCCATGCCCCACATCCCCATGTCCCTGTATTCCCATGCCCCACATCCCCACGTCCCCACGTCCCCATGTCCCCATGTCCCTGTGTGCTCCCTTGTCCCCACATCCCCGTGCCCCACATCCCCATGTCCCTGTATTCCCATGCCCCACATCCCCACGTCCCCACGTCCCCATGTCCCCATGTCCCTGTGTGCTCCCTTGTCCCCACATCCCCATGCCCCACATCCCCATGTCCCTGTATTCCCATGCCCCACATCCCCACGTCCCCACGTCCCCATGTCCCCATGTCCCTGTGTGCTCCCTTGTCCCCACATCCCCGTGCCCCACATCCCCATGTCCCTGTATTCCCATGCCCCACATCCCCACGTCCCCACGTCCCCACGTCCCCATGTCCCTGTGTGCTCCCTTGTCCCCACATCCCCGTGCCCCACATCCCCATGTCCCTGTATTCCCATGCCCCACATCCCCACGTCCCCACGTCCCCACGTCCCTGTGTGCTCCCTTGTCCCCACATCCCCATGCCCCACATCCCCATGTCCCTGTATTCCCATGCCCCACATCCCCACGTCCCCACGTCCCCACGTCCCCATGTCCCTGTGTGCTCCCTTGTCCCCACATCCCCGTGCCCCACATCCCCATGTCCCTGTATTCCCATGCCCCACATCCCCACGTCCCCGTGTCCCTATGTGCTCCCTTGTCCCCACATCCCCATGTCCCTAGATGTCCCCATGTCCCCACATCCCCATGTTCCCATATCCCCATGTCCCTATGTGTCCCCATATATCCCCCATGACCCCACATCCTCCTGTCCCTATGTGCCCCCTTGTCCCCACATCCCCGATGTCCCCACGCCAGGGAAGGGCTCAGTGCTGTCCCAGCACCACACACGGACCCCGGGGTGCACAGCGGGCACGATGCAGCCCAGCAGCTGTGCAGCACCACAGCAGCCCCAAGCGCATGGCTGCAGCACCGCAGACGGAGCCGTGGAGACTCCTGGCACTGGGTGGGAAGAACCAGGATCCCCACGGGGACAGCTGGGGGCTCTGGGATCCCCATGGGGACAGCTGGGGGCTCTGGGATCCCCATGGGGACAGCTGGGGGCTCTGGGATCCCCATGGGGACAGCTGGGGGCACCGGGGTCCTCACAGTCATGGGGACAGCTGGGGGCTCCAGGATCTCCATGGGGACATCTGGGAGCTCTGGGATCCCCATGGGGACAGCTGGGGGCTCTGGGATCCCCATGGGGACATCTGGGGGCACTGGAATCCCCATGGGGACAGCTGGGGGCTCTGGGATCCCCATGGGGACAGCTGGGGGCACTGGGATCCCCATGGGGACAGTTAGGGACACTGGGGTCCCCATGGGGACAGGTGGGGGCACTGGGGTCCTCACAGCCATGGGGACAGCTGGGGGCTCCAGGATCTCCATGGGGACATCTGGAAGCTCTGGGATCCCCATAGGGACAGCTGGAAGCTCTGGGATCCCCATAGGGACAGCTGGGAGCTCTGGGATCTCCATGGGGACAGCTGGGAGCTCCGGGGTCCCCATGGGGACAGCTGGGAGCTCCGGGATCCCCATGGGGACAGCTGGGGGCTCCAGGATCCCCATGGGGACAGCTGGGAGCTCCGGGATCCCCATGGGGACAGCTGGGAGCTCTGGGATCCCCATG
Organism: Meleagris gallopavo; assembly: GCF_905368555.1. Classification (NCBI taxonomy): domain Eukaryota; kingdom Metazoa; phylum Chordata; class Aves; order Galliformes; family Phasianidae; genus Meleagris; species Meleagris gallopavo. Next base: position 2,974 of record NW_028147036.1, read on the forward strand.
GGGACAGCTGGGAGCTCTGGGATCTCCATGGGGACAGCTGGGGGCTCTGGAATCCCATGTGGGGATAGCTGGGGGCTCTGGAGTCCCCACGGGGAACAGCTGGGGGCACTGGGATCCCCATGGGGACAGTTAGGGACACTGGGGTCCCCATGGGGACAGCTGGGGGCACTGGGGTCCTCACAGTCATGGGGACAGCTGGGGGCTCCAGGATCTCCATGGGGACATCTGGAAGCTCTGGGATCCCCATAGGGACAGCTGGGAGCTCTGGGATCTCCATGGGGACAGCTGGGAGCTCCGGGGTCCCCATGGGGACATCTGGGAGCTCTGGGGTCCCCATAGGGACAGCTGGGAGCTCTGGGATCCCCATGGGGACAGCTGGGAGTTCTGGGATCCCCATGGGGACAGCTGGGAGCTCTGGGATCTCCATGGGGACAGCTGGGGGCTCTGGAATCCCATGTGGGGATAGCTGGGGGCTCTGGAGTCCCCACGGGGAACAGCTGGGGGCACTGGGATCCCCATGGGGACAGTTAGGGACACTGGGGTCCCCATGGGGACAGCTGGGGGCACTGGGGTCCTCACAGTCATGGGGACAGCTGGGGGCTCCAGGATCTCCATGGGGACATCTGGAAGCTCTGGGATCCCCATAGGGACAGCTGGGAGCTCTGGGATCTCCATGGGGACAGCTGGGGGCTCCAGGATCTCCATGGGGACAGCTGGAAGCTCTGGGATCCCCATGGGGACAGCTGGGAGCTCTGGGGTCCCCATGGGGACAGCTGGGAGCTCCGGGATCCCCATGGGGACAGCTGGGAGCTCTGGGGTCCCCATGGGAACAGCTGGGAGCTCCGGGATCCCCATGGGGACAGCTGGGAGCTCTGGGGTCCCCATGGGGACAGCTGGGAGCTCCGGGATCCCCATGGGAACAGCTGGGAGCTCTGGGGTCCCCATGGGGACAGCTGGGAGCTCCGGGATCCCCATGGGGACAGCTGGGGGCTCTGGGATCCCCATAGGAACAGCTGGGAGCTCCGGGGTCCCCATGGGGACAGCTGGGAGCTCTGGGGTCCCCATGGGGACAGCTGGGAGCTCTGGGGTCCCCATGGGGACAGCTGGGCACAGCAGGGTCCTCACAGCCACGGGGACAGCTGGGGGCACTGGGATCCCCTTAGGGACAACTGGGGGCACCGGGATCCCATGGGGACAGCTGGGGACACCGCGATCCCCACGGCCACGGGGTCGGCACGCTGCCATCCCTTTCGGGGGCCGCTGCTCGGCCATCACCTCGTGGCCATCGGTGCCATCCGTCAGCGCGGCGGTGCCGGTCCGGGTGGCGGCGGCGTCCCCCCCCGCCGGGTACTGGGTGACCTCCACGATCTCCGTCACGATGGTCTCCGTCACCTCCGTCACCTCCGTCACCTCCCGCGCGCTGACCGGCTGCCACGACCGCGGCCCACGCGGCGCCCGGGGGGGGGTCCAGATGGCCGCCCCCTCCCGTCCCCGCGCCCGCAATGCCACGCACGCGGTGCTGCCGTTCTGCACCGCCGCCTCCGAGAGGCTGCGCTGCAGCGCCGGGCTGCGCCGTGGCCCCGTCGCGCTCCAGCCGTTCTCCGTCGGCGCTTTCCCGGTGCGGGGTTCGGTCCCGCAGCCCCCATCCGGCACCGGCGGCTCCTCGGGGCGGCGGCTCTTCTGGCCCAGGCAGCCGGGGCGGCTCGCCGAGTTCCCCATGGCGCTGCGGGGCTGCGCTCACATCCCGGCCTGCAACGAGCCGGGCCGGGCGTCAACGGGGCTGCGGGAATCCCTGCGCCCGCCGCATCGCAATCCTGCACTGCAATCCTGCACCGCAATCCTGTGCCAAAGTCCTGCGCCAAAGTCCTGCATCAAAGTCCTGCACCACAATCCTGCACCAAAGTCTTGCATCAAAGTCCTGCACCGCAATCCTGCACCGCAATCCTGCGCCAAAGTCCTGCACCAAAGTCCTGCACCAAAGTCCTGCACCAAAGTCCTGCACCAAAGTCCTGCGCCAAAGTCCTGCACCGCAATCCTGCGCCAAAGTCCTGCATCAAAGTCCTGCACCGCAATCCTGCACCGCAATCCTGCGCCAAAGTCCTGCACCAAAGTCCTGCATCAAAGTCCTGCACCGCAATCCTGCGCCAAAGTCCTGCACCAAAGTCCTGCACCGCAATCCTGCGCCAAAGTCCTGCATCAAAGTCCTGCACCGCAATCCTGCACCGCAATCCTGCGCCAAAGTCCTGCACCAAAGTCCTGCACCAAAGTGCTGCACCGCAATCCTGCGCCAAAGTCCTGCACCAGAGTCCTGCACCAAAGTGCTGCACCACAATCCTGTGCCAAAGTCCTGCACCCAAAGTCCAGCACCAAAGTCCTGAACGCAATTCCTGCACCAAAGTCCTGCACCACAATCTTGTGCCGAAGTCCTGCACACAAAGTCCTGCAGCCAACATCCTGCACCCAACGTCCTGCTTACAAGTCCTGCACCAAAGTCCTGCGCCAAAATCAGCTGCCAAAGTTTAGCACACAAAGTCTGCACCAACATCCTGTGCCAAAATCCTCCACACAAATCCTGCACCAAAATCCTGCACCAAAGTCCTGCACCCAAAGTCCTCCACCCAAAGTCCTCCACCCAAAGTCCTGCGCCAAAATCAGGTGCCAAAGTTTAGCACCCAAAGTCCTGCATCAAAATCCTGTGCCAAAGTCCTGCACCCAAAGTCCTGCACCCAAAGTCCTGTGTCAAAATCAGCTGCCAAAGTTTAGCACCCAAAATCCTGCAACAAAGTCCTGCACCCAAAGTCCTGCACCCAAAGTCCTGCACCAAAATCCTACACCCAAAATCCTGCAACCAAAGTCCCGTGCCAAAGTCTCGCACCTAAATCCTGTGCCCAAATCCCTGCATCCAAAGCCTGCACCAAAACCCTCTACCAAAATCAGGTGCTAAAATCCTACACCCAAGGTTCTGTACCCAAAATCCTACAACAAAATCCTGTGCCAAATTCTACGCCGAAGTCCTACACCAAAGTTCTGCATCCAAAGCCCGGCACCAAAATCTTGTGCCAAAGTTCTGTGCCTGAAGTCCTGCACTCGTAGTCCTGCGCCCAAATCCTGCAACAAAGTCCTGTGCCAAAATCAGGTGCCAAAGTTCTGCACCTGAAGTCCTGCACCTGAAAAGTCCTGCACCCAAAGTCCTGCACCCAGTTCTGCACCAAAGCCCTGCACCCCAAGTGCTGCATCCAAAGCCCCGTTTTGCGCTCCTGCGCCCAAAGTCCTGCACCAAAATCAGGTGCCAAAGTCCTGCACCAAAATCAGGTGCCAAAGTCCTGCACCAAAGACCTGCAGCAAAATCCCGCACCCAAAATCCTGCACCCAAAGCCCTGCACCCAAATCCTGCACTCAAAATCCTGCATTCAAAGTTAATCACCAAAGTCCTGCACCCAAAGCCCTGCACTGCAGCACTGCACCCTGAGCCCTGCATTGAGGCACAGCGCTGCACAGCCATGGCACCGGCCTCCATGCACAGCAGCACCTGCAGCACCGCAGCCCCCCTCCCTCCCGCTGCACATCTCGTTAGGCGCACCGCTAACGAAGCACACGGGCAGGCGTGCAGACGCTGCCACCCGGTGCAGGAAAAACACCACCTGTCTGCAGCGCATCAGTGCATTCCCTCCACCCGCGTGCGCCGCTGCTCCGCAACGCATGCACGTGTGCTCACAGCCCACCCGCCCACCCCGACACACGCGCACCACGCCCTGCACGCTGCACGCTGCAGCCACGTCGCACAAACAGCAGCCAACCCACAGCACCGCGCTGGCTGCGCGCTCGTGCAGCAGCAGCACGGCCCGGGGTGCGCTCTGCACGCATGCACTGCACCACGGGCGCCGCAGCACTGCACATGCACCGCTCACAGTGCCTGCACCACATGCGGCGCCCGCACCATGGGTGCAGGCTGAGAATCACTGGCGCAGCACCTGCACCCTGCACGCGCACGCTGCCCAACCTGCACAGCACCCGCACCGCACGCAACACCTGCAACCAGATTCATTTGCGCAGCACCTGCGCCGCTCACAGCACTCGCGCTGCACACGGAGCGGCGTGCACAGAGCACCTGCACCCTGCATGCATACAGTGTTGCAGACACCACCTGCACCCTGCATGCACACAGTGTTGCAGACACCACCTGCACCCTGCATGCACACAGTGTTGCAGACACCACCTGCACCCTGCATGCACACACGGCTCACGGGCACAGTGCCTGCACCACACACGGCAGCTGCACCACACACCTGCACCGTGCATGCCTGCAGAGCCCCACACACAGCGCTGAGCACCACGCGCAGCACCTGCACAGCTGACGGTGTACTGAACGATGCACAGCACCAGTGCAGCAACTGCAAGCAGTGCCCCAGGTGAGCGCACACAGCCCCTGCATCACTGCCAGCATCGTGTGCTGCTCACAGCACCTCTGCCATCCATGCACACGCAGCACCGTGTGCACAGCACCTGCAGATCTTGCAGCGTTGTGCACTGCATGAAGCACTGAGCGATGCAAACACAGCCCTATAAACACACAGCCCTACACACACAGCCCTACACACACACAGCCCTATACACACACACAGCCCTATACACACACAGCCCTATACACACACAGCCCTACACACACACAGCCCTATACACACACAGCCCTATACACACACACAGCCCTACACACACACAGCCCTAACACACAGCCCTAACACACACAGCCCTATACACCACACAGCCCTATCACACACACAGCCCTATAACAACCACACACAGCCCTACACACACACAGCCCTACACCGCCTAAAACACACACACAGCCCTACACACACACCCACACCAGCCCTATACACACACAGCCCTATACACACAGCCCTATCACACACACAGCCCTATACACACACAAACCTACCAACCAGCCCTACACAACACACAGCCCTACACACACACAGCCCTACACACACACAGCCCTACACACACACAGCCCTATACACACACACAGCCCTAACACACAGCCCTATACACACACAGCCCTATACACACACAGCCCTATACACACACAGCCCTACACACACACAGCCCTATACACACACACAGCCCTATACACACACAGCCCTATACACACACACAGCCCTACACACACAGCCCTATACACACACACAGCCCTATACACACACAGCCCTATACAAGCCCTATACACACACAGCCCTATACACACAGCCCTATACACACACAGCCCTATACCACAGCCCTATACACACACAGCCCTACACACACACAGCCCTATACACACAGCCCTAACACACAGCCCTATACACACACAGCCCTATACACACACACAGCCCTAAAAGCCCTACACACACACAGCCCTATACACACACAGCCCTACACACACAGCCCTATACACACACAGCCCTATACACACACCAGCCCTATAAACAACACAGCCCTATACACACACAGCCCTATACACAACACAGCCCTATACACACACAGCCCTACACACACAGCCCTATACACACACAGCCCTACACACACAGCCCTATACACACACACAGCCCTATACACACACACAGCCTACACACACAGCCCTATACACACACAGCCCTATACACACAGCCCTATACACACACAGCCCTATACACACACACCCCTATACACACACACAGCCCTATACACACACAGCCCTATACACACAGCCTATACACACACAGCCCTATACACACAGCCTAACACACAGCCCTATCAACACACACAACCCTATACACACACAGCCCTATACACACACAGCCCTATACACACACAGCCCTATACACACACAGCCTACACACACAGCCCTACACACAGCCCAACACACACCTATACAACAACACCTACCACAGCCCTATACACACCCACAGCCCAACACCACAACACACGCCTATACACCACACAGCCCTATACCCACACCTATACACACACAGCCCTATACACACACAAGCCCTATACACACACAGCCCTATACACACAGCCCTATACACACACAGCCCTATACACACACAGCCCTTCACACACCTACACACACAGCCCTATACACACACCACAAACAGCCCTATACACACACAGCCCTACAACACCAACACACAACCCTACACCCAGCCCACACACACAGCCCTATACACACACAGCCCTATACACACACAGCCCTATACACACACAGCCCTATACACCACACCAACACAGCCCTAACACACACAGCCCTACACACACACAGCCCTATACACACACAGCCCTATACACACACACAGCCCTACTACACACACACAGCCCTATACACCACACACACACCACCCACACACACACAGCCCTATACACACACAGCCTACACACACAGCCCTACACACACACAGCCTACACAGCCACACACAGCCCTATACACACACACAGCCCTAACACACACACACAAGCCCTATACACACCAAGCCCTATAACACACACACAACACACAGCCCTACACACACACAGCCCTATACACACACAGCCTACACACAGCCCTATACACACACAAGCCCTATACACACACAGCCCTAACACACACACAGCCCTATACACACACAGCCCTAAACACACAGCCCTATACACACACAGCCCTATACACAACACAGCCCTATACACACCACACAAAGCCCTATACACACAACAGCCCTATACACACACAGCCCTACACACACACAGCCTTTAACACACACAGCCCTATCACACCCACACAAGCCCTATAACACCACACACACAGCCCTATACACACACCACACACACAGCCCTATACACACACAGCCCTATACACACACAGCCCTATACACACACACAGCCCTACACACACACAGCCCTATACACACACAGCCCTATACACACACACAGCCCTATACACACACACAGCCCTATACACACACACAGCCCTATACACACACAGCCCTATACACACACAGCCCTATACACACACCAGCCCTATACACACACCAGCCCTATACACACACAGCCCTATACACACAGCCTTATACAACGCAACACACACCCTTAACGAACAGCCAAACAGCACCCCATATACACGCACACAGCCCCATATGGACGCACACAGCCCCATATGGACGCACACAGCCCCATATGGACGCACACAGCCCCATATGGACGCACACAGCCCCATATGGATGCACACAGCCCCATATGGATGCACACAGCCCCATATGGATGCACACAGCCCCATATAGACGCACACAGCCCCATATAGACGCACACAGCCCCATATAAATGCACACAGACCCATATAAACGCACACAGCCCCATATCGACACACGCAGCCCCATATGGACGCACACAGCCCATATGGACGCACACAGCCCCAAATAAACGCACACAGCCCCATATAAACGCCACAGCCCCATATGGACGCACACAGCCCCATATAAACACACACAGCCCCATATGGACGCACACAGCCCCATATAAACGCACACAGCCCCATATGGACGCACACAGCCCCATATAAACACACACAGCCCCATATACACGCACACAGCCCCATATAGACGCACACAGCCCCATATGGACGCACACAGCCCCATATACACGCACTCAGCCCCATATGGACGCACACAGCCCCATATAAACACACACAGCCCCATATAGACGCACACAGCCCCATATAAACGCACACAGCCCCATATAAACGCACACAGCTCCATATAAACACACTCAGCCCCATATAAACGCACTCAGCCCCATATAAACGCACACAGCCCCATATAAACGCACACAGCCCCATATAAACGCACTCAGCCCCATATGCACGCACACAGCCCCATATGCACGCACACAGCCCCATATACACGCACACAGCCCCATATGGATGCACACAGCCCCATATGGATGCACACAGCCCCATATAGACGCACACAGCCCCATATAGACGCACACAGCCCCATATAAATGCACACAGACCCATATAAACGCACACAGCCCCATATCGACACACGCAGCCCCATATGGACGCACACAGCCCCATATGGACGCACACAGCCCCAAATAAACGCACACAGCCCCATATAAACGCACACAGCCCCATATGGATGCACACAGCCCCATATAAACACACACAGCCCCATATGGACGCACACAGCCCCATATAAACGCACACAGCCCCATATAAACGCACACAGCCCCATATCACGCACACAGCCCCATATAGACGCACACAGCCCCATATGGACGCACACAGCCCCATATAAACGCACACAGCCCCATATAGACGCACACAGCCCCATATAAACACACACAGCCCCATACAGACACACGCAGCCCCATATGGACGCACACAGCCCCATATGGACGCACACAGCCCCATATGGACGCACACAGCCCCATATACACGCACTCAGCCCCATATGGACGCACACAGCCCCATATAGACGCACACAGCCCCATATAGACGCACACAGCCCCATATGGACGCACACAGCCCCATATGGACGCACACAGCCCCATATAGACGCACACAGCCCCATATCGACACACGCAGCCCCATATAAACACACACAGCCCCATATGGACGCACTCAGCCCCATATAGACGCACACAGCCCCATATAAACGCACACAGCCCCATATGGACGCACACAGCCCCATATGGACGCACACAGCCCCATATAAACGCACACAGCCCCATATAGACGCACACAGCCCCATATAGACACACACAGCCCCATATAAACACACACAGCCACATATACACACACACAGCCCCATATGGACACACTCAGCCCCATATACACGCACACAGCCCCATATGGACACACACAGCCCCATATAAACGCACACAGCCCCATATGGACACACACAGCCCCATATGGACACACACAGCCCCATATAAACACACACAGCCCCATATAAACGCACACAGCCCCATATAAACGCACACAGCCCCATATAAACATACACAGCCCCATATAGACGCACACAGCCCCATATGGACACACTCAGCCCCATATGGACACACTCAGCCCCATATGGACACACTCAGCCCCATATAAAGGCACACAGGCCCATATAAAGGCACACAGCCCCATATGGACGCATACATCCCATACACACTCACTCACACTCACACTCCCACTCCCACTCCCACTCACGGTCCCACTCCCACTCCCCTCCCCCTCCCCCCCCCCAGCCCCTCCCCCTCCCGCTCCCCGCCGCCCATCGGGGCGCTGCCCGCCGCCTCACCCCTCGTCCATCCCCGGTTCCGCGCATGGCGGCGGCTCTGGGTTTTTGGGGTCTCCTCGCTCCCCGCCCGCCCCCCTCGGCGGCACAAAGCGGCCGCGCTGCCCTTTTAACCCCTTCGCCGCCGTTACCGGGGAAACCCCCGCGGCCTCGCAGCCATCCGCGGGGGGGGAGGGGCGACGGCGCCGTTCCCACCGCTTCGCGAAACCCCCCCCCCCCCCCCCCCCCCAACCGCTCCCCGCACCCGACCTCCCCCGCCCCGTTGCGCGGGCCGCCCCGCCCCCCAGTCCGGCACCTGCTGGGGGGGGAGGGGCTCTGGGTGGGTCCTATGGGGTCAGAGCTGCTGTGCCCCCCCCCATTTCATAGGGTCCGGGGGGGCAGGGGGCTCTGGGTGGGTCCTGTGGGGTCAGAGCTGCGGTGCCCCCCCCCCCATTTCATAGGGTCCGGGGGGGATGGGGATCTGGGTGGGTCCTATGGGGTCAGAGCTGCTGTGCCCCCCCCGTGGGTTGGGGTCCTGGGGGGGGATGGGGATCTGGGTGGGTCCTATGGGGTCATTGCTGCTGTGCCCCCCCCCATTTCATAGGGTCCGGGGGGGGATGGGGCTCTGGGTGGGTCCTATGGGGTCAGAGCTGCTGTGCCCCCCCCATTTCATAGGGTCCGGGGGGGGATGGGGCTCTGGGTGGGTCCTATGGGGTCAGAGCTGCTGTGCCCCCCCCATTGTATGGTGTCCCGGGGGGGGGTAGGGGGCTGTAGGTGGGTCCTGTGGGGTCAGAGCTGCTGTGCCCCCCCCCATTTCATAGGGTCCCGGGTGGGGATGGGGATCTGGTGGGTCCTATGGGGTCAGAGCTGCTGTGCCCCCCCCGTGGGTTGGGGTCCTGGGGGGGGAGGGGATCTGGTGGGTCCTATGGGGTCAGAGCTGCTGTGCCCCCCCCATTTCATAGGGTCCCGGGGGGGGATGGGGCTCTGGGTGGGTCCTGTGGGGTCAGAGCTGCTGTGCCCCCCCCATTTCATAGGGTCCGGGGGGGCAGGGGGCTCTGGGTGGGTCCTATGGGGTCAGAGCTGCTGTGCCCCCCCCCATTGCATAGGGTCCGGGGGGGCAGGGGGCTCTGGGTGGGTCCTATGGGGTCAGAGCTGCTGTGCCCCCCCCCATTTCATAGGGTCCGGGGGGGGATGGGGCTCTGGGTGGGTCCTATGGGGTCAGAGCTGCTGTGCCCCCCCCATTGCATAGGGTCGGGGGGGGATGGGGCTCTGGGTGGGTCCTGTGGGGTCAGAGCTGCTGTGCCCCCCCCCATTTCATAGGGTCCGGGGGGGCAGGGGGCTCTGGGTGGGTCCTATGGGGTATGAGATGTTGTGCCCCCCCCATAGCGTGGAGTCCGGGGGGGGATGGGGATCTGGGTGGGTCCTGTGGGGTCAGAGCTGCTGTGCCCCCCCCGTGGGTTGGGGTCCTGGGGGGGGAGGGGATCTGGTGGGTCCTATGGGGTCAGAGCTGCTGCGCCCCCCCATAGCGTGGGGTCCTGGGGGGGGATGGTCATTGCTGCTGTGCCCCCCCCCATTTCATAGGGTCCCGGGGGGGGAGGGGCTCTGGGTGGGTCCTGTGGGGTCAGAGCTGCTGTGCCCCCCCCCATTTCATAGGGTCCGGGGGGGCAGGGGGCTCTGGGTGGGTCTTATGGGGTCAGAGCTGCTGTGCCCCCCCCATTGTATGGGGTCCCGGGGGGGGGGTAGGGGGCTGTAGGTGGGTCCTATGGGGTCAGAGCTGCGGGGGGAGGGAGGGGCTTCTGGCTGCGCCCCCCCCCCCCTCCCCAACCCCCCTATTTTTGGGGGCGTCACGGGGGCGGCGGTGGTCAGAGGGGGCGGCTCCGATGGGGGGGGGGTGGGGGGGGTGGTCAGAGGGGGCGGCTCCGATTGGGGGGGGATGGTCAGAGGGGGCGGCTCCGATGGGGGGGGGGTGGGGGGGGTGGTCAGAGGGGGCGGCTCCGATTGGGGGGGGATGGTCAGAGGGGGCGGCTCCGATGGGGGGGGGGTGGGGGGGGTGGTCAGAGGGGGCGGCTCCGATGGGGGGGGGGTGGGGGGGCAGAGGGGGCGGCTCCGATTGGTGGGGGATGGTCAGAGGGGGCGGCTCCGATGGGGGGGGGTGGGGGGGGTGGTCAGAGGGGGCGGCTCCGGGGTGGGGGGGGTGGGGGGGGTGGGGGTGGTCAGAGGGGGCGGCTCCGATGGGGTGGGGGGGGGGTGGTGAGGGGGGGCGGCTCCGGGGTGGGGGGTGGGGGGGGAGTGGTTAGAGGGGGCGGCTCCGATTTGGGGGGGGGGGTGGGGGGGGTGGTCAGTGGGGGCGGCTCCGATGGTGGGGGGGGGGGGGGTGGGGGGTGGTCAGAGGGGGCGGCTCCGGGGTGGGGGGGGGGCGGCGGCTCCGGGTGTGGTGGTGATGGGGGGCGGAGCTGGGGGGCGGCCCCGGGGCTTTGGCTTTGTCTGGGTGGGGGGGGGACTGGGGGGGGGGCAGGGCGACCCTTCCCACACTGCGGGGAGAACGGAGCCCCCACCCCACGGGGACCCCAGCCCTCGAACCCCCCCCCCCTGGATCCCACGGGGACCCCAAACCCACGGCCCCGCCCATCTCACGGCCCCCCCATTTCTTCTACACCCCCCCAACCTCTCGGACGCCCCCCACCCCACGGACCCCCCCCCATTTCTTCTACACCCCCCACCTCTCGGACCCCCCCCACCCCACGGCCCCCCCCATTTCTTCTACACCCCCCCCAACCTCTCGGACCCCCCCCACCCCACGGACCCCCCCCACCCCACGGACCCCCCCCCATTTCTTCTACACCCCCCCCAGCCCTCGGATCCCCATCACCCCACGGCCCCCCCCATTTCTTCTACACCCCCCCACCTCTCGGACCCCCCCCACCCCACGGACCCCCCCCCCATTTCTTCTACACCCCCTCCACCCTCGGCCCCCCCCCGATCCCACGGCCCCCCCCATTTCTTCTGCGCCCCCACCCACGCCCCCCCCATCCCGCTGCACCCCCCCCTATGATCACGACCACTCCACCGACCCTCCCAATCCCACGCTCCCCCCCCGTTTTGTGCCCCCCCCCCCCCGCGCCCCCTCCCCGCAGCGGCTCATTGTGCGCGCTCTCAATGCCCCATTCAGTTTGGGCGGCCGGGCGTGAGCGGCACCGCGGGGCGGGCACAAAGGGGGGGGGGGCAGAGGGTCAGAGTTGGGGGGGGGTATGGGGGGCGGGGATGGATTGGGAGGGCGGGGATGGATTGGGGGGGGCGGGGATGGGGGGGGCAGGGATGGATTGGGGGGCAGTGATGTGGGGGGGCAGGGATGGATTGGGGGGAGGAATGGGGCGGCAGGGATGGATTGGGGGGCAGGGATGGATTGGGGGGCAGTGATGTGGGGGGGCAGGGATGTGGGGGACAGTGATGTGGGGGGGGCATTGATGTGGGGGGCGGGGCAGTGATGTGGGGAGGCAGTGATGTGGGGGGCTGTGATGTGGGGCGGCTGTGATGTGGGGGGCAGGGATGGGGGGGCAGGGATGTTGGGGGCAGTGATGTGGGGGGCAGGGATGTGGGGGGCGGGGCAGTGATGGGGGGCAGGGATGTGGGGGGGCAGTGATGTGGGGGGCTGTGATGTGGGGGGCAGGGATGTGGGGGGCAGTGATGTGGGGGGCAGTGATGTGGGGAGCAGGGAGGGGCAGTGATGTGGGGGGCAGGGATGTGGGGGGCAGTGATGTGGGCGGGGCAGTGATGTGGGGAGCAGGGATGTGGGGGGCAGTGATGTGGGGGGCAGTGATGTGGGGAGCAGGGATGTGGGGGGCAGTGATGTGGGGGGGGCAGGAATGTGGAGGGGGCAGTGATGTGGGGGGCTGTGATGTGGGGGGCAGTGATGTGGGGGGGCAGTGATGGGGGGGCAGTGATGTGGGGGGGCAGTGATGTGGGGGGGCCGTGATGTGGGGGGGCAGTGATGTGGGGGGCAGTGATGTGGGGGGGGCAGTGATGTGGGGGGCAGTGATGTGGGGGGGGCAGTGATGTGGGGGGGCCGTGATGTGGGGGGCAGTGATGTGGGGGGGCAGTGATGTGGGGGGGGCAGTGATGTGGGGGGCGGGGCAGTGATGTGGGGGGGGCAGTGATGTGGGGGGCAGTGATGTGGGGGGGGCAGTGATGTGGGGGGGGGGGCAGTGATGTGGGGGGGGCAGTGATGTGGGGGGCGGGGCAGTGATGTGGGGGGCAGTGATGTGGGGGGGGCAGTGATGTGGGGGGGGCAGTGATGTGGGGGGCAGGGATGTGGGGGGCGGGCAGTGATGTGGGGGGCAGTGATGTGGGGGGGGCAGTGATGTGGGCGGGGCAGTGATGTGGGGGGCAGTGATGTGGGGGGCGGGGCAGTGATGTGGGGGGCAGTGGAGTGGGGGGCGGGGCAGGGATGTGTGGGGGGCGGGGCAGTGATGTGGGGGGGGCAGTGATGTGGGGGGCAGTGATGGGGGGGGCAGTGATGTGGGGGGGGCAGTGATGTGGGGGCGGGGCAGTGATGTGGGGCGGGGCAGTGATGTGGGGGGCGGGGCAGTGATGTGGGGGGCAGTGATGTGGGGGGGGGCAGTGATGTGGGGGGGCAGTGATGTGGGGGGGCAGTGATGTGGGGGGCAGTGATGTGGGGGGGGCGAGGCAGTGAGGGGGGGGGCAGTGATGTGGGGGGGGCAGTGATGTGGGGGGCGGGGCAGTGATGTGGGGCGGGGCAGTGATGTGGGGGGGGCAGTGATGTGGGGGGGGGGCAGTGATGTGGGGGGGGCAGTGATGTGGGGGGCGGGGCAGTGATGTGGGGGCGGGCAGTGATGTGGGGGGGGGGCAGTGATGTGGGGGGGCAGTGATGTGGGGGGCAGTGATGGGGGGGGGCAGTGATGTGGGGGGGCAGTGATGTGGGGGGCAGTGATGTGGGGGGGGCAGTGATGTGGGGGGCGGGGGAGGCAGTGATGTGGGGGGGGCAGTGATGTGGGGGGCGGGGCAGTGATGTGGGGGGGGGGGCAGTGATGTGGGGGGGGCAGTGATGGTGGGGGGCAGTGATGTGGGGGGCAGGGATGTGGGGGGCAGTGATGTGGGGGGCAGTGATGTGGGGGGGGCAGTGATGTGGGGGGCAGTGATGTGGGGGGCAGTGATGTGGGGGGGGCAGTGATGTGGGGGGCAGTGATGTGGGGGGCAGTGATGTGGGGAGCAGGGATGTGGGGGGCAGTGATGTGGGGGGCAGTGATGTGGGGGGCGGGGCAGTGATGTGGGGGGCAGTGATGTGGGGGGCAGTGATGTGGGGGGGGCAGTGATGTGGGGGGCAGTGATGTGGGGGGGACAGGGATGTGGGGGGCAGGGATGTGGGGGGCAGTGATGTGGGGGGCAGTGATGTGGGGGGGGCAGTGATGTGGGGGGGGCAGTGATGTGGGGGGCAGGGATGTGGGGGGGGCAGTGATGTGGGGGGCGGGGCAGTGATGTGGGGGGGGCAGTGATGTGGGGGGGGCAGTGATGTGGGGGGGCAGTGATGTGGGGGGCAGGGATGTGGGGGGCGGGGCAGTGATGTGGGGGGGGCAGTGATGTGGGGGGCAGGGATGTGGGGGGCGGGGCAGTCCGTGGTAGCAGCGCTCTGGGGCAGTGATGTGGGGGGCGGGGCAGTGATGTGGGGGGCAGTGATGTGGGGGGCAGTGATGTGGGGGGCGGGGCAGTGATGTGGGGGGCGGGGCAGTGATGTGGGGGGCGGGGCAGTCCGTGGTAGCAGCGCTCTGGGGCAGCGATGTGGGGCCGCATCCCCACCTGCGGGCACAGCGGGTTGCGGCCCCGCGGGAGCAGCGCCCCGTTGCGGCCCCGCGCTGCTGCACGGCGTTACCTGCAGCGCTGCGCCCGAGCCACCGGCAGCTGCTGCTCCACCGCGTCCAGCCAGCGCTGCAGCGACAGCAGCTCCTCCTGCGCGGCGGGCAGCACCGTGCTGCGGGGGACCGGGGTGGGGTCACACATCGCACGTCACCACCCCACATCATCCCAACCACCCCACATCCCACCACCCACCCACCCCAACACCCCCCACCCTCCCACCCATCCCACCCCACCCCACCCACCACCACCCCACCCACCCCCACCCCACCACCCATCCCCCATCCCATCCCATCCATCCCACCATCCCATCCCATCCCATCCCATCCCATCCTCCCATCCCATCCCATCCCACCCCATCCCATCCCCATCCCATCCATCCATCCATCCATCCCATCCCATCCCATCCCCATCCATCCCATCCATCCATCCCATCCCATCCCATCCCACCATCCACCCATCCCATCCCATCCCATCCCATCCCCATCCCATCCATCCCATCCCATCCCATCCCATCCCCATCCCATCCCATCCCATCCCATCCCATCCCATCCCATCCATCCCATCCCATCCCATCCCATCCCATCCCATCCCATCCCATCCCATCCATCCCATCCCATCCCATCCCATCCCCATCCCATCCCATCCCATCCCATCCCATCCCATCCATCCCATCCCATCCATCCCACCATCCTCCATCCCATCCCATCCCATCCCACCATCCCATCCATCCCCATCCCATCCCATCCATCCACCCATCCCATCCCATCCCATCCATCCCATCCATCCCATCCCCATCATCCCATCCCATCCCATCCCATCCCATCCCATCCCATCCCATCCCACCCCACCTCCATCCCCATCCCCATCCCCATCCCATCCCATCCCATCCCACCCCATCCCACCCCATCCCATCCCATCCCATCCCATCCACCCCACCCCATCCCCATCCCCATCCCATCCCATCCCATCCCACCCACCCCATCCCCATCCCCATCCCATCCCATCCCATCCCATCCCATCCCATCCCATCCCATTCCCCCACCCATCCCATCCCATCCCATCCCATCCCACCCCATCCCATCCCATCCCATCCCATCCCACCCCATCCCATCCCACCCCATCCCATCCCACCCCACCCCACCCCATCCCATCCCACCCCATCCCATCCCATCCCATCCCATCCCATCCCATCCCAC
The DNA here is from genome assembly GCF_905368555.1 of Meleagris gallopavo. Classification (NCBI taxonomy): domain Eukaryota; kingdom Metazoa; phylum Chordata; class Aves; order Galliformes; family Phasianidae; genus Meleagris; species Meleagris gallopavo. The sequence continues at coordinate 19,295 of NW_028147036.1, forward strand.
CCCACCCCATCCCATCCCACCCCCCCCATCCCATTTCACCCCATCCCATCCCATCCCATCCCACCCCACCCCATCCCATCCCACCCCACCCATCCCATTTCACCCCATCCCATCCCATCCCATCCCACCCCATCCCATCCCATCCCATCCCATCCCATCCCATCCCATCCCATCCCACCCCACCCCATCCCATCCCACCCCACCCCATCCCATTTCACCCAAATCCCATCCCATCCCATCCCATCCCAATCCCATCCCATCCCATCCCACCACCCACCCCATCCCATCCCATCCCATCCCATCCCACCCCATCCCACCCCATCCCACCCCACCCCACCCCATGCATCGCTGCCCCACACCTCTGCATTTCTTGCACCCACTGCAGCTCCTCCACTGTCGGCTCTTCTCCCCATCTCCGCTTCCATTCTGCAGAGATAGATGCAGCACCGCAGTGGGTCGGGGCTGCATTGGGGCTGCACTGGGGCCTCATTGGGGCTGTGCTGCACCGCTCAGAGCTGCACTGGGGCAGCCCCACACCCAGATGTGGGTCCTGGCGCTGCGTCCCCCCGCCCTGCCCCATACAGCATCACAACGCTGCAGGGCTGCAGCCCCCGGAGCAGCCCCACTGCTGCAACCATCACAGCTGCAACAGCGCTGGCTGCAGCTGCAGGCGCACTGGGGCCCACATGCAGTGCAGCAACTGCTGCAGGAGCGGTGCAGCCCCAGCACCGCTGCAGTGCGGAACACAGAGCTGCAGTGTGGGGCCCCACAGCAGCAACTGCCCCACGGCGACACCTGCCCCACGGTGACACCTGCCCCACAGCAGCACCTGCCCCACAGCAGCACCTGCCCCACAGCGACACCTGCCCCATGGCGACACCTGCCCCACGGTGACACCTGCCCCACGGTGACACCTGCCCCACAGCAGCACCTGCCCCACAGTGACTCCTGCCCCACGGTGACACCTGCCCCACAGCGATACCTGCCCCACAGCAGACCTGCCCCACAGCAGCACCTGCCCCACGGTGACTCCGGCCCCAAGGTGACACCTGCCCCACAGTGACACCTGCCCCACAGCAACATCTGCCCCACAGTGACACCTGCCCCACAGCATCCCCTGCCTCGCAGCTTCCCCTGCCCCATAGCAGCCCATGCCCCACAGCAGCCCCTGCCCTATAGCGTCCCCTGCCCCATAGCGGCCCTTGCCCTATAGCATCCCCTTCCCTCAGCATCCCCTGCCCCATAGCAGCCCATGCCCCACAGCATCCCCTGCCCCGCAGCATCCCCTGCCCCACAGCATCCCCTGCCCTATAGCATCCCCTGCCCCACAGCATCCCCTGCCCCTCAGCATCCCCTGCCCCACAGCAGCCCCTGCCCCGCAGCAGCCCATGCCCCACAGCAGTCCATGCCCCACAGCATCTTCTTCCCCACAGCAGCTCATGTCCCACAGCATCCCCTGCCCCACAGCAGCCCCTGCCCCTCAGCATCCGCTACCCCTCAGCATCCCCTGCCCCACAGCATCCCCTGCCCTATAGCATCCCCTGCCCCACAGCATCCCCTGCCCCTCAGCATCCCCTGCCCCACAGCAGCCCTTGCTCTATAGCATCCCCCTGCCGCACAGCATCCCCTGCCCTATAGCATCCCCTGCCCCACAGCATCCCCTGCCCCACAGCATTGGCCCCACAGCAGCCCCTGCCGTATAGCATCCCCTGCCCCACAGCAGCCCCTGCCGTATAGCATCCCCTGCCGCACAGCAGCCCCTGCCCTATAGCATCCCCTGCCCCATAGCGGCCCATGCCCTATAGCATCCCCTTCCCCTCAGCATCCCCTTCCCCTCAGCATCCCCTGCCCCATAGCAGCCCATGCCCCACAGCAGCCCCTGCCCTATAGCGTCCTCTGCCCCATAGCGGCCCTTGCCCTATAGCATCCCCTTCCCTCAGCATCCCCTTCCCTCAGCATCCCCTGCCCCACAGCATCCCCTGCCCCTCAGCATCCCCTGCCCCACAGCAGCCCCTGCCCTATAGCATCCCCCTGCCCCGCAGCAGCCCCTGCCCCACAGCATCCCCTGCCCCGCAGCATCCCCTGCCCCTCAGCATCCCCTGCCCCACAGCAGCCCCTGCCCCATAGCATCCCCTGCCCCATAGCAGCCCATCCCCCACAGCATCCCTGCCCCACAGCATCCCCTGCCCCGCAGCATCCCCTGCCCCACAGCATCCCCTGCCCTATAGCATCCCCTGCTCCACAGCAGCCACTGCCCCACAGCATCCCCTGCCCCTCAGCATCCCCTACCCCTCAGCATCCCCTGCTCCACAGCAGCCACTGCCCCACAGCATCCCCTGCCCCACAGCATCCCCTGCTCCACAGCATCCCCTGCTCCACAGCAGCCACTGCCCCACAGCATCCCCTGCCCCTCAGCATCCCATGCCCCACAGCAGCCCATGCCCCACAGCATCCCCTGCCCCTCAGCCCCTGCCCCGCAGCATTGGCCCCACAGCAGCCCATGCCCCACAGCATCCCCTGCCCCACAGCATCCCCTGCCCCACAGCAGCCCATGCCCTATAGCAGCCCCTGCCGCACAGAAGCCCCTGCCCCACAGCAGCCCCTGCCCCACAGCATCCCATGCCCCACAGCAGCCCCTGCCCCTCAGCATCCCCTGCCCCTTAGCATCCCCTGCCCCACAGCAGCCCATGCCCCACAGCATCCCCTGCCCCGCAGCATCCCCTGCCCCACAGCATCCCCTGCCCCACAGCAGCCCCTGCCCCACAGCAGCCCATGCCCCACAGCATCCCCTGCCCCACAGCATCCCCTTCCCCTCAGCATCCCCTGCCCCTCAGCATCCCCTGCCCCACAGCATCCCCTGCTCCACAGCATCCCCTGCCGCACAGCATCCCCTGCCCCACAGCATCCCCTGCCCCATAGCATCCCCTGCCCCGCAGCATCCCCTGCCCCATAGCAGCCCCTGCCCCGCAGCATTGGCCCCACAGCAGCCCCTGCCCCTCAGCATCCCCTGCCCTATAGCATCCCCTGCCCCTCAGCATCCCCTGCCCTATAGCATCCCATGCCCCACAGCAGCCCCTGCCCCATAGCATCCCCTGCCCCACAGCAGCCCCTGCCCTATAGCAGCCCCTGCCCCTCAGCAGCCCCTGCCCTATAGCATCCCCTGCCCCACAGCAGCCTCTGCCCCTCAGCATCCCCTGCCCCACAGCATCCCCTGCCCTATAGCATCCCCTGCCCCACAGCATCCCTGACCCTCAGCATCCCCTGCCCCACAGCAGCCCCTGCCCTATAGCATCCCCTGCCCCACAGCAGCCCCTGCCCTATAGCATCCCCTGCCCCACAGCAGCCCCTGCCCTATAGCAGCCCCTGCCCCACAGCAGCCCCTGCCCTATAGCATCCCCTGCCCCGCAGCATCCCCTGCTCCTCAGCATCCCCCGCCCCACAGCATCCCCTGCCCCACAGCATCCCCTGCCCCACAGCCGCCGAGCAGCTCCTGCAGCACCGCAGCACGCCGGGCTCACGGCACAGCCGGCACCGTCGCCCCCCCGCGGCAGCGCAGCACCGATGGAGGGGAGCGGGGATCTCAGGGGATTTGGGGTCCCCCTGTGTGCGGGGGAGCGGAGCGGGGTCCCGCAGCCTCAGCCGTGGGGACGGGACCCCCCCTCCCCCCTTTCCCATCTCCTGGGATGGAGCTGCGGCTGGGGGCGGCGTTTTAGGGGTGACCCCGGTGGGGGTCTCCGGGGAGAGAGGGGGGGGGGGGGGGGGGCACGTAGGGGAGGGGATGGAAGTGGGGGTGACACCGACGGGGGTCTCTGGGGGCGGAGGATGGGGGGGTCGGGGTGTGGGGCAGATGGGGACGTTGGGATGGGGAGGGAAGGGGACCCGGCTGGGGGTCTCCGGGGGGGGGAAGGGATGGAGGTGGGGAGTGACCCCGTGGGGGAGGGGAAGCAGGTGGGGGTGACCTCGGCGGGGGTCCCAGGGGGGGAAAGGGGACGGGGTTGGAGGCGGGGGGCGGGTGGGCTCTTTGGGATGGAGTCGGGGGCAGGAGGGGGACGGGGGGGGACCGGTGGGGCTCAATGGGGCAGCGCGGGGTCCCGCGTCGGGGCTGCGCTGCGGGGAAGGAACTGTGCGGGGGGGGGGGGCGGAGAACGAGGGGTCCTGGCGGCCAACGGTGACCCACAGCGCCCCTGGTGGCCACGGCGGCCTCACATCGTCCAACAGCAGCATATAGGGAGCACTGCCCCACATCGCCCCATAGCGGCACACAGGGGGCACTGCCCCACATCGCCCCATAGCGGCACACAGGGGGCACTGCCCCACATCGCCCCATAACGGCACATAGGGGGCACTGACCCACATCGCCCTATAGCGGCACACAGGGGGCACTGACCCACATCGCCCCATAGCGGCACACAGGGGGCACTGCCCCGCATCGCCCCATAGCAGCACACAGGAGGCACTGCCCCACATCGCCCCATAACAGCACACAGGGGGCACTGCCCCACATCGCCCCATAACGGCACACAGGGGGCACTGCCCCATATCGCCCCATAACGGCACATAGAGGGCACTGCCCCACATCGCCCCATAGCGGCACACAGGGGGCACTGCCCCACATCGCCCCATAGCAGCACACAGGGGGCACTGCCTCACATCGTCCCATAGCAGCACACAGGGGGCACTGCCCCACATCGCCCCATAGCAGCACACAGGGGGCACTGCCCCACATCGCCCCATAGCAGCACACAGGAGGCACTGCCCCGCATCGCCCCATAACAGCACATAGGGGGCACTGCCCCGCATCGTCCCATAGCAGCACACAGGAGGCACTGCCCCACATCGCCCCATAACAGCACACAGGGGGCACTGCCCCACATCGCCCCATAACAGCACACAGGGGGCACTGCCCCACATCGCCCCATAACAGTACACAGGGGGCACTGCCCCACATCGCCCCATAGCGGCACACAGGGGGCACTGCCCCACATCGCCCCATAGCAGCACACAGGGGGCACTGCCCCACATCGCCCCATAGCAGCACACAGGAGGCACTGCCCCGCATCGCCCCATAACAGCACACAGGGGGCACTGCCCCACATCGCCCCATAGCAGCACACAGGGGGCACTGCCCCACATCGCCCCATAACAGCACATAGGGGGCACTGCCCCGCATCGTCCCATAGCAGCACACAGGAGGCACTGCCCCACATCGCCCCATAACAGCACATAGGGGGCACTGCCCCACATCGCCCCATAGCGGCACACAGGGGGCACTGCCCCACATCGCCCCATAGCGGCACACAGGGGGCACTGCCCCACATCGCCCCATAGCGGCACACAGGGGGCACTGCCCCACATCGCCCCATAGCGGCACACAGGGGGCACTGCCCCACATCGCCCCATAGCGGCACACAGGAGGCACTGCCCCACATCGCCCCATAGCGGCACACAGGGGGCACTGCCCCACATCGCCCCATAACGGCACACAGGGGGCACTGCCCCACATCGCCCCATAGCAGCACTCGGCACGGGAGGGTCAGTGCCCCCCGCAGCCACCCCCCAACCCCTCCCCGCCCCACAGCCCGGAGCTCCGGGGTCCCTCCCCGCAGCGGAGCGCTCTCCGTGCACCGCCCGCACCCGCTGGGGGTCCCGCCCCCCCCGCCGCCCCCCGCCCCGCATCCAACCCCCACCCCACCCCACCCCCCCGCCCCGGGGGTAACAGAGCACGCGTTGCTGCCGGCTGCTTTGCAGGATCTCTTTTTTACTGCCTCCGCCGCCGTACAAACGATTCCCGTTATGGACGCGGCCGCTTTGGGCCTTTCGCCCCCTCCCCAAATCAAAGGATCCCCGGCGGAGCGGTGCGGGGCGGTGCGGGGCCGAAGCGGAACTGAGAAATGAGAGGAGCGCTGAAGGACGGACGGACGGACGAGCGGACGGAGGGGCGGGTGGACGGACGGACTGATGGGTGAATGGACGGGCGGACGGACGGACGGATGGACGGATGGATGGATGGATGCTGCGGGGGGCGGGGGGTGGTGCGGGGCCGGGGGGCGACCGCATCTCCGCCTTCGTCCGGGCCGCCCCCTCCCCTCCCCCGGCTCCGGGCGCGGCGGCGCGATGGGCGTCCAACGGCACTACGACAGAAGCGGACACAGAGATGGGATGAGACGCCCCGAGCGCAGCCGGCAGCACCGCGCCGCCCCCCGCCCCCCCAGCCCTCAGCCCGGACCCCCGCACCGCCCCCTCCCCCCCCCCCCCAGCCGTTACCTTCGCCGGTGCCGCCCCCGCTCCGCTCCACGGCCGCCGCACGGCCGCCATCCAGCCGAGGATCGCCGTGCGGCTGCGAAGCGACGTCTGCCGGAGAGAGAGCGAGCGTCGGCCCGGGCCGGCAGCGCCGCACAGCACCGCACCGCACAGCACCGCACCGCACCGCAACTCACAGCGCCGCACAGCACCGCACCGCAACTCACAGTGCCGCACAGCACCGCACCACACCGCAACTCACAGTGCCGCACAGCACCGCACCGCACCGCAACTCACAGCGCCGCACAGCACCGCACCGCACAGCACCGCAACTCACAGCGCCGCACAGCACCGCAACTCACAGCGCCGCACAGCACCGCAACTCACAGCACCGCACAGCACCGCAACTCACAGCGCCGCACAGCACCGCAACTCACAGCACCGCACAGCACCGCAACTCACAGCGCCGCACAGCACCGCACCGCACAGCACCGCAACTCACAGCACCGCAACTCACAGTGCCGCACGGCACCGCAACTCACAGCGCCGCACAGCACCGCAACTCACAGCACCGCACCGCAACTCACAGTGCCGCACAGCACCGCAACTCACAGCACCGCACAGCACCGCAACTCACGGCGCCGCACAGCACCGCACCGCACCGCAACTCACAGCGCCGCACAGCACCGCATATCACAGCGCCACACAGCACCGCATATCACAGCACCGCACAACACCGCAACTCACAGCACCGCACAGCACCGCAACTCACGGCACCGCACCGCACCGCAACTCACAGCGCCGCACAGCACCACAACACACCGCACCGCACGGCACTGCACAGCGCAGCGCCTCACAGCACCGCACCGCAACTCAGCACCGCACAGCGCAGCGCCGCCCCGCTCCGCACCACACCGCCCCGCACCGCACCACACCGCACCACACCACCCCGCACCGCACCGCACAGCGCCGCCCCGCACCACACCGCGGCCAATCCGCACCACTCCGCTCCGCACCGCGGCCGATTTGCGCCGCTTCGCACGTCCCCGCACAGCACCGCACTGCACCACAAAGCACCGCACAGCACAGCACCGCCCCGCACCACAAAGCACCGCCCCGCACCGCACAGCACAGCACCGCCCCGCACCGCCCAGCACCACAAAGCACCGCACAGCACCGCCCCTCACCGCCCCGCACCGCACCGCCCCGCCCCGCCCCGCCCCGCGGCCGATCCGCTCCGTCCCGCGTCCCCGCGCAACTCCGTGTGCGGCTCCGCGCCGCTGCGGGACCGAAGCATTTTCCCGGCCGGCCGGACAGACGCACGGGCGGACAGACGGCCGGACACACGGAGCGGCGGAGGCGGCGTCGGGGCCGCGCCGGAGGACGCGGAGGAGCGGAGGGGGGGGAGGGACGTGCGGGGAACGGACGGATCGCGGGAGAGGCGGTGCGTGGCGGCGTCGCGGGCTGCCGTGGTGACATTGGGCACCGTGCCGCCGGGGGGCGCTCCGGCCTTCCCAGGGTGACGTCCCCGTGTCCTCATGGTGACATCCCGGTGTTGTCATGGTGACATTCTGGTGTCCTCGTGGTGACATCCCGGTGTTGTCATGGTGACATCCCGGTGCTGCCATGGTGACATCCTGGTGTTGTCACGGTGACATCCTGATGCTGCCATGGTGACATTCTGGTGTCCTCGTGGCGACATCCCGGTGTTGTCATGGTGACATCCCGGTGCTGTCATGGTGACATTCTGGCGTTGTCATGGTGACATCCTGATGCTGCCATGGTGACATTCTGGTGTCCTCATGGCGACATCCCGGTGTTGTCATGGTGACACTCTGTGTCCTCATGGTGACATTCTGGTGCTGCCATGGTGACATCCTGTGTCCTCATGGTGACATCCCAGTGTTGTCATGGTGACATCCTGTGTCCTCATGGTGACATTCTGGTGCTGCCATGGTGACATCCTGTGTCCTCATGGTGACATCCCACTGTTGTCATGGTGACACCCTGTGTCCTCATGGTGACATCCCGGTGTTGTCATGGTGACATCCTGTGTCCTCATGGTGACATTCTGGTGCTGCCATGGTGACATCCTGTGTCCTCATGGTGACATCCCACTGTTGTCATGGTGACACCCTGTGTCCTCATGGTGACATCCCAGTGTTGTCATGGTGACATCCTGGCGTTCTCATGGTGACACCCTGTGTCCTTATGGTGACATCCTGGCACTGCCATAGTGACATTGCTGTGCTGTTGGCCATGGTGACATCCTGGTGCTGCCATGTGCCAGCCCGGTGCTGCCGTGGTGACACTGCTGTGCTGCCATGGTGACACCACAGTACCGCCATGGTGACATCCCGGTGTTGCCATGGTGACATCCCAGTGCTGCCATGTGACATTGTGATGTTCCCACGCTGGTATTCTGGGGATCCCGTGGTGACATCGTGGTGTTGTCACGGTGACATTCAGACACAGTGCCATGGTGCCATCCCGGTGCTGCCACGGTGACACTGCTGTGCTGTTGGCCGCGGTGACATGCCACTGCTGCCACGGTGACCTCCTGGTGTTCCCATGGTGACATTCCGGTGCTGCCATGTGACATTGTGATGTCCCCACGCTGGTATTCTGGGGATCCCGTGGTGACATCCTGGGACCACCATGGTGACATCTCGGTGCTGTCATGGTGACATCCCAGCGCTGCCTTGGTGATCTCCTGGTGCTGCCATGGTGACATTCTGGTGCTCCCATGGTCCATGGTGACGTCCCAGTGCTGCCATGGTGACATTCTGGTGCTGCCAGGTGACATCCCAGTGCTGCCATGGTGACATTCTGGTGCTGCCATGGTCCATGGTGACGTCCCGGTGCTGCCATGGTGACATCCCAATGTTCACAAGGTGACGTCCCAGTGCTGCCAGGGTGACATTCTGGTGCTCCCATGGTCCATGGTGACGTCTCGGTGCTGCCATGGTGACATCCCAGTGTTCACAAGGTGACGTCCCAGTGCTGCCAGGTGACATCCCAGTGCTGCCATGGTGACATTCCGGTGCTGCCATGGTCCATGGTGACGTCCCGGTGCTGCCAGGTGACGTCCCAGTGTTCCCATGGTGACATTCTGGTATGGTCCATGGTGACGTTATGGTGCTGCCACGGTAACATTCTGGTGCTCCCATGGTCCACGGTGACGTCCCGGTGCTGCCAGGTGACATCCCGGTGTTCCCATGGTGACGTTCTGGTGTTCCCATGGTGACATTCTGGTGCCACCATGGTCCACGGTGACGTCCCGGTGCTGCCAGGTGACATCCCAGTGTTCCCATGGTGACATTCTGGTGCTCCCATGGTCCGTGGTGACGTTATGGTGCTGCCACGGTGATGTTATGGTGCCGCCATGGTCCAAGGTGACGTTCTGGTGCTGCCATGGTGACGTTCTGGTGCTGCCACGGTGACATTCTGGTGCTCCCATGGTCCGTGGTGATGTTATGGTGCTGTCACGGTGATGTTATGGTGCTGTCACGGTGATGTTATGGTGCCGCCATGGTGATGTTATGGTGCCGCCATGGTCCAAGGTGATGTTCTGGTGCTGCCATGGTGACGTTATGGTGCCACCACGGTGATGTTATGGTGCCGCCATGGTCCAAGGTAACGTTCTGGTGCTGCCACGGTGACATTCTGGTGCTCCCATGGTCCATGGTGATGTTATGGTGCCACCACGGTGATGTTATGGTGCCACCATGGTGATGTTATGGTGCCGCCATGGTCCAAGGTGATGTTCTGGTGCTGCCATGGTGACGTTCTGGTGCTGCCATGGTGATGTTCTGGTGCTGCCACAGTCAGTCTCCTGGTGTCCCGGCGGTGCCGCACCGCTCTCCCCCATGGGGTGCAGTGAGGGGAGTTTTGACCCCAAAGGCGCCGGGCGGTGAATGAAGCACACGGAGCTGGGGGTGCTGCCTGCGGGGCGGCGGTGGTGGTGGGGTGGCTTTGTGGGGTCACCGATGGCACTGCGGGGTCACTGATGGCATTTTGGGTCACCCATGGCACTGTAGGGTCACCCATGGCACTGTGGGGTCACCGATGGCACTGTGGGGTCACTGATGGCATTTTGGGTCACCGATGGCACTGTGGGGTCACCAATGGCATTTTGGGTCACCCATGGCACTGTGGGGTCACTGATGGCATTTTGGGTCACCCATGGCACTGTGGGGCCACCGATGGCACTGTGGGGTCGCCGATGGCACTGTGGGGTCACCGATGGCACTGCGGGGTCACTGATGGCACTGTGGGGTCACCGATGGCACTGCGGGGTCACCGATGGCACTGCAGGGTCACTGATGGCACTGTGGGGTCCCCGATGGCACTGTGGGGTCACTGATGGCATTTTGGGCCACTGATGGCACTGTGGGGTCACTGATGGCATTTTGGGTCACCGATGGCACTATGGGGTCACTGATGGCATTTTGGGTCACCGATGGCACTGTGGGGTCACCGATGGCACTGTGGGGTCACCAATGGCACTGTGGGGTTACTGATGGCACTGCGGGGTCACTGATGGCACTGTGGGGTCACCGATGGCACTGTGGGGTCACTGATGGCATTTTGGGCCACTGATGGCACTGTGGGGTCACTGATGGCATTTTGGGTCACCGATGGCACTATGGGGTCACTGATGGCATTTTGGGTCACCGATGGCACTGTGGGGTCACCGATGGCACTGTGGGGTCACCAATGGCACTGTGGGGTTACTGATGGCACTGCGGGGTCACTGATGGCACTGTGGGGTCACCGATGGCACTGTGGGGTCACTGATGGCATTTTGGGTCACCCATGGCACTGTGGGGTCACCGATGGCACTGTGGGGTCACCAATGGCATTTTGGGTCACCGATGGCACTGTGGGGTCACCCATGGCACTGCGGGGTCACTGATGGCATTTTGGATCACCGATGGCACTGTGGGGTCACCGATGGCACTGCGGGGTCACTGATGGCATTTTGGGTCACCCATGGCACTGTAGGGTCACCCATGGCACTGCGGGGTCACTGATGGCATTTTGGGTCACCAATGGCACTGTGGGGTCACCGATGGCACTGCGGGGTCACTGATGGCATTTTGGGTCACCCATGGCACTGTGGGGTCACCGATGTCACTGCGGGGTCGGAGGGCAACATTGGGATGGGGAGGAATCACCATTGGGATGGGTGGGATGGGTGGGATGGGTGGGGTCACTGTTGGGATGAGGGGGTTGATGGGATCAGTGGGATGGGTGGGATGGGTGGGATGGTGGGGTGGGTGGGGTCACCATTGGGATGCTGGGAGGGTGGAATTAGGATCGTAGGTGGGAGTGTGGGATCAGTGGGTGACGCCACCAGTGGGATCAACAGTAGCATCACTGGGATGGATGGGATATGTGGGATGGGTGGGATGGGTGGGATCATCCATGGCATTAGTGGGATGGGTGGGATCATTGGTGGGATTATTGGTGGGATTATTGGTGGGATTATTGGTGGGATGAGTGGGATCAGTGGTGGGATGGGTGGGATTGATGGGATCAGCGGTGGGATCGGTGGGATGGTGGGATCTCTGGGATCACTGGGATGGGCGGGATCACTGGTGGGGTCATGGGATTGACGGGTGATATGGGTGGGGTCACCAGTGGGATCATCAGTGGGATTATTGGGATCGCTGGGATGGATCCCAGAGATCGTTGGGATCATCGGTGGGATGGGCAGGAGCGGGAGCACTGATGGGATCACTGGTGGGATTAGTGGGATCGGGGGGTGATACGGGTGGGATCATCGGCGGCACCACTGGGATCACTGGGATGGATGGGATCATCTGTGGGGTCACGGGATTGATGGGTGACGTGGGTGGGATCGTGGGTGGGATCATCGGTGGCATGGGTGGGATCTCCGGGATGGGTGGGATCGCGGGGATGGAGGGGATCTTCGGTGGGATGGGAGGCATTCCTGGGATCGCTGGGATGGTGGGATGGGTGGGATCATCCATGGGGTCATGGGATCATCCATGGGGTCATGGGATCACGGGATGGGGTCATGGGATCATCGATGGGGTCATGGGATCACGGGATGGGGTCATGGGATCATGGGATGGGGTCATGGGATCATCGATGGGGTCATGGGATCACGGGATGGGGTCATGGGATCAGCGAGTGGAATCTCATCAGTGGGATTATTGCTGGCATCGGCGGGATCAGTGGGATCATTGGTGGGATGGTTGGGATGGCTGGGATGGTTGGGATGGATGGGATCATCAGTGGGATCAGTGGGATCGCTGGAATCGCTGGGATGGGTGGGATGATGGGATGGATGGGATCATCACTGGGATTAGTGGGATCAGTGGGATCGCTGGAATCGCTGGGATGGGTGGGATGATGGGATGGATGGGATCATCAGTGGGATCAGTGGGTGACATGGCAGCGGTGGGATCGTTGTCGGCATCGGTGGGATCACTGGGATGGATGGGATCATCAGTGGGATCAGTGGGGGGGGATCACTGGTGGGTTCATGAGATCAGTGGGTGAGATGTCACTGGTGGGACCATCGGTGTGGGATCAATGGGGTGGGTGAGATCACCAGTGGGATCATGGGATCAATGGGGTGGGTGGGATCACCAGTGGGATCATGGGATCAATGGAGTGGGTGGGATCACCAGTGGGATCATGGGATCAATGGGGTGGGTGAGATCACCAGTGGGATCATGGGATCAATGGGGTGGGTGAGATCACCAGTGGGATCATGGGATCAATGGGGTGGGTGAGATCACCAATGGGATCATGGGATCAATGGGGTGGGTGAGATCACCAGTGGGATCATGGGATCAATGGGGTGGGTGGGATCACCAGTGGGATCATGGGATCAATGGGGTGGGTGAGATCACCAGTGGGATCATGGGATCAGTGGGGTGGGTGAGATCACCAGTGGGATCATGGGATCAATGGGGTGGGTGAGATCACCAGTGGGATCATGGGATCAGTGGGATGGGTGAGATCACCAGTGGGATCATGGGATCAATGGGGTGGGTGAGATCACCAGTGGGATCCCTGGGATCAATGGGGTGGGTGAGATCACCAGTGGGATCATGGGATCAATGGGGTGGGTGGGATCACCAGTGGGGTCACTGGGATCGCTGGGATCACTGGGATGGATGGGACCATCAGTGGGAACACTGGGATCCCTGGGATCACTGGGATGGATGGGATCATCAGTGGGAACACTGGGATCCCTGGGATCACTGGGATGGATGGGACCATCATTGGGGTCACTGGGATCGCTGGGATCACTGGGATGGATGGGATCATCAGTGGGGTCATTGGGATCGCTGGGATCACTGGGATGGATGGGATCATCAGTGGGAACACTGGGATCCCTGGGATCACTGGGATGGATGGGATCATCAGTGGGGTCACTGGGATCGCTGGGATCACTGGGATGGATGGGACCATCAGTGGGAACACTGGGATCCCTGGGATCACTGGGATGGATGGGACCATCAGTGGGAACACTGGGATCCCTGGGATCACTGGGATGGATGGGACCATCATTGGGGTCACTGGGATCGCTGGGATCACTGGGATGGATGGGATCATCAGTGGGAACACTGGGATCCCTGGGATCACTGGGATGGATGGGATCATCAGTGGGAACACTGGGATCCCTGGGATCACTGGGATGGATGGGATCATCAGTGGGGTCACTGGGATCGCTGGGATCACTGGGATGGATGGGACCATCAGTGGGAACACTGGGATCCCTGGGATCACTGGGATGGATGGGACCATCAGTGGGAACACTGGGATCTCTGGGATCACTGGGATGGATGGGACCATCAGTGGGGTCCCTGGGATCGCTGGGATCACTGGGATGGATGGGACCATCAGTGGGAACACTGGGATCACTGGGATCACTGGGATGGATGGGACCATCAGTGGGAACACTGGGATCCCTGGGATCACTGGGATGGATGGGACCATCAGTGGGGTCCCTGGGATCGCTGGGATCACTGGGATGGATGGGACCATCAGTGGGAACACTGGGATCCCTGGGATCACTGGGATGGATGGGACCATCAGTGGGGTCCCTGGGATCGCTGGGATCACTGGGATGGATGGGACCATCAGTGGGAACACTGGGATCCCTGGGATCACTGGGATGGATGGGACCATCAGTGGGAACACTGGGATCCCTGGGATCACTGGGATGGATGGGATCATCAGTGGGGTCCCTGGGATCGCTGGGATCACTGGGATCACTGGGATGGATGCGACCATCAGTGGGAACACTGGGATCCCTGGGATCACTGGGATGGATGGGACCATCAGTGGGAACACTGGGATCCCTGGGATCACTGGGATGGATGGGACCATCAGTGGGAACACTGGGATCGCTGGGATCACTGGGATGGATGGGATCATCAGTGGGAACACTGGGATCCCTGGGATCACTGGGATGGATGGGACCATCAGTGGGAACACTGGGATCCCTGGGATCACTGGGATGGATGGGATCATCAGTGGGGTCACTGGGATCGCTGGGATCACTGGGATGGATGGGACCATCAGTGGGAACACTGGGATCGCTGGGATCACTGGGATGGATGGGACCATCAGTGGGAACACTGGGATCCCTGGGATCACTGGGATGGATGGGATCATCAGTGGGAACACTGGGATCCCTGGGATCACTGGGATGGATGGGATCATCAGTGGGAACACTGGGATTGCTGGGATGGATGAGATCATCAGTGGGGTCGTGGAATTGATGGGTAACGTGGGTGGGATCAGCAGTGGGATCAGTGGGATGGACGGGACGGGTGGGATCATCAGGGGGTCATGAGATCAGCGGGTGACATGGGTGAGGTCACCGGTGGGATCATCGGTGGCATCGGTGGGATGGGTGGGATCGCTGGGATGGTGGGATCACTGGGATCACTGGGATGGCTGGGATCAGCAGCGGGATGGCTGAGATCACTGGGATCGTTGGTGGCACTGGTGACATCAGAGGGATTTGTGGGATGGCTGGGATGGTGGGATGGCTGGGATCATCAGTGGGGTGGGTGGGATCACTGGTGGCACTGGTGGCATTGGTGGCGTCAGTGGGACCGCTGGTATCACTGAGATGGACGGAGTCATCGGTGGGATTGGTGTGATGGGTGGGATTCTGGGATGGATGGGATCACGGGTGGCATCAGGGGGATCAGTGGGATTCTGGGATGGATGGGATCACAGGTGGCGTCAGTGGGATCAGTGGGATCTCTGGGATGGATGGGATCACGGGTGGCGTCAGTGGGATCAGTGGGATCTCTGGGATGGATGGGATCACAGGTGGCGTCGGTGGGATCAGTGGGATCTCTGGGATGGATGGGATCACGGGTGGCGTCAGTGGGATCAGTGGGATCTCTGGGATGGATGGGATTATTGGTGGCATCGGTGGGATCAGTGGGATCTCTGGGATGGATGGGATCACGGGTGGCGTCAGTGGGATCAGTGGGATCTCTGGGATGGATGGGATCACGGGTGGCGTCAGTGGGATCAGTGGGATCTCTGGGATGGATGGGATCACGGGTTGCGTCAGTGGGATCAGTGGGATCTCTGGGATGGATGGGATCACGGGTGGCGTCAGTGGGATCAGTGGGATCTCTGGGATGGATGGGATCACAGGTGGCGTCGGTGGGATCAGTGGGATCTCTGGGATGGATGGGATCACGGGTGGCGTCAGTGGGATCAGTGGGATCTCTGGGATGGATGGGATTATTGGTGGCATCGGTGGGATCAGTGGGACCGCTGGGATGGATGGGATCATCGCTGGGATTGGTGGGATTGTCGGGATGGATGGGATCACTGACATCATTGGGATGGTGGGATGGATGGGATCACCAGTGCCGTCATGGGGTCGGTGGGTGACGTGAGTGGGATCATGGATGGTGTCATTGTTGGCATCAGTGGGGTGAATGGGATCATTGAATGATGGGTGGGATCACGGGGATTCCAGTGGTGTCATGGGATCGATGGGTGACATCTCACCAGTGGGATCACTGGTGGCATCGGTGGGATCACTGGGACTGCTGGAATGGGTGGGATCATCAGTGGGATCACTGGGATGGGTGGGATCATCGGTGGGATCACTGGGATGGATGGGATCATCGGTGGGATCACTGGGATGGGTGGGATCATCAGTTGGGTCATGGGACGGATGGGTGATAGGGGTGGGATCACGAGTGAGATCACTGGTGGTATCTGTGGGGTCTGTGGGATTGCTGGGATGGGTGGGATCCACTGGGTGATGGGTGGGATCACTGGTGGTATCTGTGGGATCACTGGGATGGTGGCATGGGTGGGATGGACGGGATCACTGGGATGTGTGGGATCATCAGCTGAGTCATGGGATGGATGGGTGATAGGGGTGGGATCATGAGTGGGACCACTGGTGGTATCTGTGGGGTCTGTGGGATTGCTGGGATGGGTGGGATGAGTGGGATCCACTGGGTGATGGGTGGGATCACTGGTGGCATCAGTGGGACCACTGGGATGGTGGCATGGGTGGGATGGATGGGATCACTGGGATGTGTGGGATCATCGGTTGGGTCATGGGATGGATGGGTGATAAGGGTGGGATCATGAGTGGGACCACTGGTGGTATCTGTGGGGTCTGTGGGATTGCTGGGATGAGTGGGATCCACTGGGTGATGGGTGGGATCACTGGTGGCATCAGTGGGATCACTGGGATGGTGGCATGGGTGGGATGGATGGGATCACTGGGATGTGTGGGATCATCAGCTGGGTCATGGGATGGATGGGTGATAGGGGTGGGATCAGGAGTGGGATCATTGGTGGTATCTGTGGGGTCTGTGGGATCGCTGGGATGGGTGGGATCAACTGAGTGATGGGTGGGATCGCTGGTGGCATCAGTGAGATCACTGGGATGGTGGCATGGGTGGGATGGATGGGATCACTGGGATGTGTGGGATCACCGGGATGTGTGGGATCATCAGCTGGGTCATGGGATGGATGGGTGATAGGGGTGGGATCACGAGTGGGATCATTGGTGGTATCTGTGGGGTCTGTGGGATCACTGGGATCGCGGGGAGTGATGGGTGGGATCACTGGGATGGCTGGGATTGCTGGTGGCACCAGTGGGATCGCTGGGATGGTGGCATGGGTGGGATGGGTGGGATCACTGGGATCGGTGGGATCATCAGTTGGGTCATGGTGGGATGGGTGGGATCACTGGTGGGATGGCTGGGATCGCTGGTGGCACCAATAGGATCGCTGGGATGGGGGGATGGGTGGGATCACTGGGATCATCGGTTGGGTCATGGTGGGATGGGTGGGATCGCTGATGGGATGGGTGGGATCGCTGGTGGCACCAGTGGGATCGCTGGGATGGTGGCATGGGTGGGATGGATGGGATCACTGGGATGGGTGGGATCATCGGTTGGGTCATGGTGGGATGGGTGGGATCACTGGTGGGATGGCTGGGATCGCTGGTGGCACCAATAGGATCGCTGGGATGGGGGGATGGGTGGGATCACTGGGATCATCGTTTGGGTTATGGTGGGATGGGTGGGATCACTGGGATGGGTGGGATCGCTTGTGGCACCAGTGGGATCGCTGGGATGGTGGCATGAGTGGGATGGGTGGGATCACTGGGATCGGTGGGATCATCGGTTGGGTCATGGTGGGATGGGTGGGATCGCTGGTGGGATGGCTGGGATCACTGGTGGCACCAGTGGGATCACTGGGATGGTGGCATGGGTGGGATGGATGGGATCACTGGGATGGGTGGGATCATCGGTTGGGTCATGGTGGGATGGGTGGGATCACTGGTGGGATGGGTGGGATCACTGGTGGCACCAGTGGGATCGCTGGGATGGTGGCATGGGTGGGATGGGTGGGATCACTGGGATCACTGGGATCATTGGTTGGATCATGGTGGGATGGGTGGGATCACTGGTGGGATGGGTGGGATCACTGGTGGCACCAGTGGGATCACTGGGATGGTGGCATGGGTGGGATGGATGGGATCACTGGGATCGGTGGGATCATCGGTTGGGTCATGGTGGGATGGGTGGGATCACTGGGATGGCTGGGATCGCTGGTGGCACCAGTGGGATCGCTGGGATGGTGGCATGGGTGGGATGGGTGGGATCACTGGGATCGGTGGGATCATCGGTTGGGTCATGGTGGGATGGGTGGGATCGCTGGTGGGATGGGTGGGATCGCTGGTGGCACCAATAGGATCGCTGGGATGGGGGGATGGGTGGGATCACTGGGATCATCGGTTGGGTTATGGTGGGATGGGTGGGATCGCTGGTGGGATGGGTGGGATCACTGGTGGCACCAGTGGGATCGCTGGGATGGTGGCATGGGTGGGATGGGTGGGATCACTGGGATGGGTGGGATCATTGGTTGGGTCATGGTGGGATGGGTGGGATCACTGGTGGGATGGCTGGGATTGCTGGTGGCACCAGTGGGATCGCTGGGATGGTGGGATGGGTGGGATCACTGGGATGGGTGGGATCACTGGGATGGGTGGGATTGCTGGTGGCACCAGTGGGATCACTGGGATGGCTGGGATGGCTGGGATGGCTGAGGTCACTGGTGGGCCGAAGGGCGACACCAGCAGGTGCTGGGCTGTGCTGGGCGCTCCCGGCGCCGCGGAGCGGGAGCACGGCGTCTTCTGTCAGCTGTCCAATACAAACACTGTCGGGGCGATGGCGTTTATTAATATATTAGTGGAGTCTTTCTTTCTTTTTGGTTAAACTTTTTTTAGGCACTGCTTTGGAAGAAGGCTATCGAGTTTAAAAAGGGCAAAGGGGGAAGCGGGCCGGCGACGGGCCGGCGGCACGGCACGGCGGCACGGCGGCATCACGCCGCGCTCAGCACCGCCACGCCGGGCACCGCCGCCCGCCCCAGGGCCAGCGCCAGCGCGGCCGCCTCCACGGCACCGTGCGGGGCCGCGGCGTATCTGCGCCCGAAGCTGGAGGACGAGTAGGAGGAAGACGAGAAGGTCATGGAGAAGCCGGAGCCGGTGGCGTCGAAGCTGCCGCGCCGCGAACCCGAGCGCGATCCGGTGCGGGAGCTGGAGCGCGAGCCGGCGGCGGAGCCGGCGCCGCTGACGTTGTAGGGGCTGTAGTAGCCCTTGGAGGAGCGGGACGAGGCCTCGAGCAGCCGCAGGCCGGTGCCGTCCTCGATCATGCTGCGCTCCATGGCGTCCTTGTAGGAGATCTTCAGCTTGGTCTTGGGGCACGTGAGGTACTTGGCGTAGGTGCCGACGTCGCGCAGCTTCTGCGCCGTGCGCGCGTCGATGGTGCCCTTCTGCAGCGCCTCGTCCAGGGAGACTCGGCCGGCGGCGTCGGGCTCGATCAGCCCCCCGGTCAGGTACTGCACCTCCAGGAAGCGCTGCCCGGCCTCGTAGTACAGCCAGCCCTTCTTCAGCGCCTGCGCCGCCGACATCTTGGTCTTGGTGCGCGGGTCCTCGAAGCCGGAGAAGGCCTTCTGCGCCAGGTTGATGCGGTCCACCATGATCCTGTCCACCAGCCCCTTGCTCACGGCGTCGGCCACCGAGTAGCGCTCGCCCGTGCCGGGGTCGATGATGCCGCCGGTGCAGGCCTGCGCCTCCAGCAGCCGCTGCCCCGTGATGTTGTCCACCAGGTTGCGGCGCATGGCCTCGGTGATGGACACCTTCTCCAGCGTGTCGGTGTCCAGGATGCCGGCCACCGGCCCCGTCTCCTCGCTGGGGTCGGTCCAGACGGCGCCCGGCAGCCTCGGCGGGGCCGGGCTGGCCGAGTAGGAGGAGGAGGAGGAGCCCACGGAGGACGAGCGCGAGCGGAAGCCGCTCATGTTGCCGGAGAGCATGTCGGCGAACTCGGTGATGGAGAGCGTGCCGGAGCGGTACTGGTCCAGCGCCGACTGGTCGATCAGGCCGCGGGAGATGGCGTCGTCGATGTCGTACTGGCGGCCCGAGCGCCGGTCGATGATCATGGACTTGACCACGCCGTCCGAGGACGAGGTGGTGATCTCCTCCCACTCGCACTCCTGCTCCGACAGCTCCAGGTAGGTCTGGTGGTCGATGAGGCCCTTGCGGTACGCCTCGTACACCGACATCTCCTTGCCCGTCTCCGGGTCGACGATGACCACGCGGCGCTTGCGGACCGAGGACTTGGACGAGGTCTTCCTCTCGCGCTTCTTCTCCTTCAGCGGCAGCAGGCGCAGCCCCGTCTCGGGGTCGGTGACGCAGCGCTCCATCAGCTGCAGGTAGGTGAGGTTCTCCTCCGTGTTGGGGTCGAAGAAGCCCTTGGTGTCGTCGCTGGGGTCGGACAGGACCTCGTTCATCTCCTCGTCGAACAGCCCGCGCTTGTAGGCCACCTCGACGGGCAGGCGGTGGCTCTCCTCGGGGTCGATGATGCCGCCGGTGGCGATCTGGGCCTCCAGCAGGCGGATGCCGTGGTCCTTCAGGATCAGCCCCTTCTTCATGGCCTGGAAGAGGGAGATGAGCTTCCCGGTGTAGGGGTCCTTGTAGCCGGTGACGGCGCGCTCGGCCGACAGCAGCTTGTCCTTGAACTCGGGCCCCACGATGCCCATGCGCACGGCCTCCTCCACCGTCAGCTTCAGCCCTTTGATGGGGTCGATGACGTACCCCGTGGCCGCCTGCGCCTCCAGGAGCTCGAAGGCGGTGCCGGGCCGGATGATGCCCTTCTTCATGGCCTGGTAGACGGAGAGCCGCTCCTTGGTGGAGTCCACGAAGACGCCGGCGATGCAGCTGGTGCCCTCCAGGAACGTCTTCAGGTTCTTGGAGACCTCCTCGATGGACGTCAGCCCCTCGTGCAGCCGCTGCGCCGTGGCCTCGTCCATCACCTGCGACAGGACCAGCTCCTCCACGGTGATCTGCTTGCGCAGCCCGCGGAAGGTGAGCTGGCGCGCGTCGCCCAGCGGCAGCAGCAGCAGCCCGCTGCCCTCGTCCTTGCGGCAGCGCCGCAGCAGCTGCGTGTAGCTCAGCTTCTCGTCGGTGGACGGGTCCACGAAGCTGCGCACCTCGCTGGGCTCGGACAGCATGTCGTACGTCTCCTTGTTGATGAAGCCGCGGTGGCAGGCCACCTCCAGGGGCAGGTGGAAGCCCAGGTGCGGGTCGACGACGCCGCCGGTGGCCAGCTGGGCGTCCAGGAGCTTGAGGGCCTCCTCGCTGGGCACCAGGTCCTTCTTCATGGCCTGGAAGATGGAGATCTTCTGCTCGCTGTAGGGGTCCCGGTATCCGGTGACGGCCCTCTCGGCCGACAGCAGGCGGTCGTGGATCTCGGGCCCCACCACGCCTTTGCGCACGGCCTCGTCCACCGTCAGCATCTCGTTCTTGACGGGGTCCACCAGGAAGCCGGTGGCCGCCTGGGCCTCCAGCAGGCTGCGGGCCACCTCGGCGCCGACCAGCCCCTTCTTCAGCGCCTGGTAGACGCTCAGCGTCTGCTTGGAGGAGGGCACGTAGATGCCGGCGACGCAGCCCGAGCCGTAGAGGCACCTGCGGACGGCCTCGTCCTCCAGTAGCTGGCGGAAGGTCCTGGATCCGTCCTTCAGCAGCCGGTAGATGTCCTGCGAGATCACCTTGGCCTCAAAGAGGTCCTCGGCCGTGATGCGGCGCCGGCCGTAGTCGTAGGACGTGAGGTTCTGCTGCCGGATGATCTCGGTGCGCTCGATGATCTCGATGATGATGATGATCATGCGCTCCTTGGAGACGCGGCCCGTCTGGAACTCCTCCATCAGCTGCCGCCGCTGCTCCTCGGGCAGCAGATCCGAGTGCATGATCTCCCACAGCGACATGGAGGAGCCGGCCCGGCTGCCCACGGGGATGTCCACCTGCGTCTCCTCGAACACCTTCCGCGTCTCCTCCTCCGTGTACACCCGCGTCGTCTCCACCACCGTCGGCTTCTCGGGCTCCCGCAGCGGCAGCAGCAGCAGCCCCGTCTCGGGGTCCTCGACGCAGCGCTCCTTCAGCTGCAGGTAGGTGAGGTTCTCGTGCGTGTTGGGGTCGAAGAAGCCCTTGGTGTCGTCGCTGGGGTCGGACAGGACGCGGTTCATCTCCTCGTCGAACAGCCCGCGCTTGTAGGCCACCTCGACGGGCAGGCGGTGGCTGTGCACGGGGTCGATGATGCCGCCGGTGGCGATCTGGGCCTCCAGCAGGCGGATGCCGTGCTCCCGGACGATCAGCCCCTTCTGCATGGCCTCGAAGAGCGAGATGGTGTTCCCCGAGTAGGGGTCCTTGTAGCCGGTGACGGCCTTCTCGGCCGACAGCAGCTTCTCGTGCAGCTCCGGTCCCACCACGCCGGCCTTCACCGCCTCGTTGACGTACAGCTTGCGGTTCCTCACCGGGTCGATGAGGAAGCCGGTGGCCGCCTGCGCCTCCAGGAGGACCACGGCGGTGCTGGCCCGCAGCAGGTTCCTCCTCATGGCCTCGTAGATGTTCAGCTTCTCCTTGGTGGCCTCCACGTAGACGCCGGCGATGCAGTCGCTGCCGTGCAGGAACCGCCTCACCGCCTCCGTCTCGGCCAGTTCCTTCACCGTCGCGCGGCCGTCCTTCAGCTGCTGGTACTGCGCCGCGCTGAGGATGCGCGACTCCAGCAGCTCGCTGGCCGGCACCGGCGCCCGCAGCCCCGTGAAGCTCAGCTTCTCCTGCTTCCTGCTCTCCGTCTCCTCGATGATGGTGATGACGATCTTGATGATCTTCTCCACGGTCACTTTGCCCGTCTTGTACTGCCGCAGCAGCTCCCGCCGCTGCTCCTCGCTGAAGTACTCCGAGTGGATCAGCTCCCACACGCTCACCGTGCGGCCGCGCAGGCTGCCGGCCGGCACCTCCACCGTGGCCTTGCCGAAGCTCTCCTCGGCCTGAGCGTCCGTGTAGATCTCCTCCTGCTGCGCCTGGATGGCGGCGTCCGACAGCGGCAGCAGGAGGAAGCCCGTCCGCTCGTCCCGGCGGCAGCTCTGCTGCAGCTGCGCGTAGCTGACGTTCTGCTGGCTGCCGGGGCAGTAGAAGGCTCGCAGCTCCTCCAGAGCCTCCTTCATCTCGGCGTCCAAGCAGCCGCGCCGGTAGGCGACGTCGAGCGGCAGGCGGTGGCTGTGCGCCGGGTCGACGATGCCGCCGGTGCAGAGCTGCACGTCCAGCAGCCGCACGCCGGCGTCGGTGGGGACCAAGCCCTTCTTCAGAGCCTGGAAGAGGGAGACGGTCTGCCCGGTGTAGGGGTCCTTGTAGCCGCTCACCGCCTTCTCCGCCGACAGCAGCCGCTCGTGGACCTCCGGCCCCACCACCTCGGCCTTCACCGCCTCGTCCACGGTGTACAGCCGGCCGCTCGTCGGCTCCACGATGAAGCCGGCGGCCGCCTGCGCCTCCAGCAGAGCCAGGGCCACCTCCGGCTTCAGCAGGTTCTTCCTCTGGGCTTCGTAGAAGCTCAGCCTCTCCCCGCTGGACTCCACCAGGACCCCGGCGACGGCGTCCGTGCCGCTCAGGTAGGGCCGCACCGCGTCGCTCTGGGCCACGTTGGCCACGCTGGCCTTGCCCTGCCGCAGCCGGTTGTACACGTCCTTGTCGATGATGCGGCTCTCCAGCAGCTCTGCGGCCGGCACCGGGGCGCGCAGCCCCTCGAAGAGCATCTGCCTTTTCTTCTCGCCCTCCTCCACCACCGTGATGACGATCTTGATGATCTTCTCCACCGTCACCTTGCCGCCGCGGTACTGCTGGATCAGCTCCCTCCTCTGGTCCTCGGTGAAGTACTCCGAGTTGATGATCTCCCAGATGCTCACCGTCTTCCCTTGGAACTTGCCGAACGGGGCGCTCACCGTGGCCTTCTTGAAGACGTCCTTGGCCTCCTGGTCGCTGTAGAGCAGCTCCGCGCCCGCCTGGCTGCTGAGCGGCAGCAGCAGCAGCCCCGTCTCGGGGTCGGTGACGCAGCGCTCCATCAGCTGCAGGTAGGTGAGGTTCTCCTGCGTGTTGGGGTCCAGGAAGCCCTTGGTGTCGTCGCTGGGGTCGGACAGGACGCGGTTCATCTCCTCGTCGAACAGCCCGCGCTTGTAGGCCGCCTCCACGGGGATGCGGTGGCTGTACACGGGGTCGATGATGCCGCCGGTGGCGATCTGGGCCTCCAGCAGGCGGATGCCGTGCTCCCGGACGATCAGCTCCTTCTGCATGGCCTGGAACAGCGAGATCTTGTCCCCGGTGTAGGGGTCCTTGTATCCGGTGACGGCGCGCTCGGCCGACAGCAGCTTGTTGTGCAGCTCCGGTCCCACCAGCCCGTCCCGCACCGCTTCGTTCACCGACAGCCTGGCGTTGCGCACGGGGTCCAGCATGAAGCCGGTGGCCGCCTGCGCCTCCAGCAGCACCAAGGCGGTGCCGGGGCCGAGCAGCCGCTTCTTCATGGCCTCGTAGATGCTCATCTTCTGCCGGCCGGGCTCCGTCAGCAGACCGGCGATGCAGCTGCGGCCCTGCAGGAACGTCCGCACGTCGTCGCGCCGCGCCAGCTCCTCCACGCTGACCTTCCCCTCGGCCAGCTGGCCCAGGCTGTGGCCGCTCAGGACGCCGGCGGCCGCCAACTGCTGCGCCGACACCTTCTGCCGGATGCCCTGGAAGGCGAATTCGGGCTCTCCGTTCTGCTCCGGGCCGTCCACCGCGTGGCGGCCGTTGGGCACCGCGTGCGGCTGCGGCGCCGCATCAGTTTGGATCATCATCTCCCGCGTGGGCGCCACGGCGCTCCGCTGCTCCTCCTGCAGCTGCTGCAGCCGCTCGCGCAGCTTCCGGTTCTCCTCCTCCAGCAGCTTCTCCTGCTTCTGCCGCTGCTTCTGCAGCTGCTGCAGCTCCTCCTGCTTGCGGCGGACGCTCTCCTCCGCCTCCTCCTGCTGCCGCTTGGCTTCGTCCAGCATGGCCTTCAGCTGCTGCTTCTCCTGCTCCATCTCCTGCTGCTGCCGCTCCTGCTCGGCCTTCAGGCTCTGCGCTTTGTCCACTTCGTCCTGGAAGAGCTTCTCCAGCTTCGCCTTCTCCTCCTCGATGAATTTCTCCCTCTGCAGCAGCGCGTCCTTCTCGTGCAGGAAGGACTCCTGCAGGGATTGCGTCTCCTGGCGGAGCTGCGCCTGCTGGGCCACCTCCATCTGCGGGGAGAGGGCAGCGCAGTCAGAGGGGGGGCGGGAGGGGAGCTGTGAGTGAGGGGTGAGGGTGTGGGCGGGGGGTGTGAGTGGAGGGTGTGGGTGGGGGATGCGGGGGGAGGGTGTGGGTGAGGGTGGGGGTGCAGGTGTAGGGGTGAAGTGGGGGATGAGGGTAGGATTGTGGGTGTGGGGTGCGGGTGGGGAATGCGGGGGGGGAAATGAGGATGTGGGCTTCGGAAGGGGGGTGAAAATAAAGGCTGCGGAGGGGTGGAGGGAGTGTGAAACCCGCTGGGGGCTGAGGGCTGTGGGTTTGGGGCAGAACTGGGGGGGGTGGGGGCAGAAGTGGGTTGGTTGGGGGGCAGAGCTGGGAAGGTTTGGGGGCAGAGCTGAGTTAGGGATGCAGAGTCGTGTGGGTAAGGTGGCAGAACTGCGCTACGGGGCAGAGCTGCGCTGCGCTAGGGGGCTGAACTGGATCAGTTATGGGGCAAACCGGGTGGGTTGGGGGCAGAACTGGGACTGGGGGCAGAACTGGGTGACTTTGGGGGCAGGGCTGGGAAAGCGGGGGCTGAACCGGTACAGGAAGCAGAACCGGGTGGGTCAGGGGGCAGAACTAAGGAAGGGGGCAGAGCCGAGTTAGGGGGCAGAACAGGGAGGGTTAGGGGGCAGAGCTGCATGGGTCACGGATGCAATGCGTGCAGTGCATGCGATCGCGCAGGCAGAACACGAGGATGCGATCTCTGCGGCGGCCGTGGGGCTCCCGCTGCCGTGGGGCAGGACGCGGCCGCGCAGCAGTGCCACCTCCGGGGCCCGAGGAGAGGGAGGATGACGGGAGCCCCGCAGGGCGCGGCCGCCGCAGCCCCGCAGCGCAGTACCTCCTCGGCCCTCCGCTGCAGCAGCTCCGCCTCGCGCTTCAGCCCCTCCTTCTCGCGCTCGAGGTCGGCGATGGCGCCGCGCAGCTTCTCGGCGTCGCGGTCGCTCTGCTGCCGCCGCATCTCCAGCGCCTGCACCTGCGCCAGCTTCTCCTGCGTGGCCAGCTCGGTCTCGTGCAGCCGCCCGCCGATCTCCTCGGCCTGCCGCCGGAAGCGCCGCGCCTCCTCCTCGGCCGCGCTCTGCGCCGCGCTCAGCTCGGCCACGCGCAGCTTCAGCCGCTCCGCCTCGGCCGCCGCGTCCAGCTGCCGCCGCCGCTCGGCCTCCAGCGTCTTCTGGAAGCCCTCGGTCTCCTCGGCCAGGCGCCGCCGCATCTCCTCGCGGTCCTCCTGCAGCCGCTTGGCCTGCTCCTGCGCCAGCTCCTTCTGCTTCTGCAGCGCCTCGGCCTCGGCCCGCAGCCGCGCCGCCTCCTGCACCGCCTGCATCTTCTCCCGCAGGACGCGCTCGGCCAGCGCGCGCTGCTGCGCCAGATCGTCCTCGGCCAGCTGCCGCAGCCGCGCCGCCTCCTGCGCCTCCACGCCGAGCCGCGCCGCCTCCTCGGCCACGAGCCGCAGCCGCTCCGCCTCCTCGGCCAGCGCCTTGCGCGCCTCCTCCTCGCCGCGCAGCGCCAGCGCCTTGTTCTCCTCCTCCGCCAGCCCCTTCAGCCGCGCCAGCTCCTCCAGCTGCACCCGCAGCCGCAGCAGCTCCTCCTCCGCCCGCGCCCGCTGCCGCGCCGCCTCCGCCGCCTCCTCCTTCAGCCGCCGCAGCTCCTCGTCCAGCACGCCCTTCTGCTGCGCGCTCTCGTCCAGCTGCAGCCGCAGCCGGCCCAGCTCCTGCTCCACCTGCGCCTTCTGCCGCAGCGTCTGCTCCGCGAACCGCTTGTGCTTCTCCATCTCGGCGTCCGCCAGCTCCTTCTGCCGCAGCGCCGCCCGCTCCGCCTGCGCCCGCCGCTCCGCCTCCCGCTCCGCCTCCACCCGCAGCGCCTCCGCCTCCGCCTGCGCCCGCGCCTGCGCCTGCGCCTCCTCCTCGGCGCGCCGCTTCTGCCGCTCCGCCTCCTCCACGCGCTGCCGCGACAGCCGCGCGTCCTCCTCGGCCCCGCCGCGCGCCGCCTCCGCCTCCTCGGCCGCCCGCCGCGCGCCCTCCGCCTCCAGCCGCAGCCGCTCCAGCGCGCTCTGCTCCTGCCGCTGCATCTCCTGCAGCTCGCGCTCCTTCTCGCGCACGGCCGCCAGCCGCGCCTTCTCCTCGGCCGCCACACGCTTCTGCGCCGCCTCCCGCGCCAGCTGCACCTGCCGCTCGGCCTCGCGCTCCGCCGCCTCCTTCTGCCGCCGCGCCTCCTCCACCGTCGCCTTCAGCCGCTCCACCTCCTCCAGCGCCACCCGCCTCTGCCGCGCCGCCTCCTCCTCAGCTGCCGCCATGGCCAGCGCCCGCTCCTCGGCCTCGCGCCGCCGGCCCTCCTCCTCGGCCGCCGCCGCCCGCTGCCGCTCGGCCTCGCGCTCGGCCCGCTCCCGGCTGCGCTGCGCCTCCTCGGCCTCGGCGCGGATGCGGCCCAGTTCCCGCTCCAGCTCGGCCTTGCCGGCGGCGGCGCGCTCGAAGCCGCCCTTCAGGGCCAGGATCTCCTCCTCCACCTGGCGCCGCTGGCGCAGCGTGTCCTCCAGCAGCGCGCGCTGCCTCTCCAGCTCGTTCTCGGACGAGCGCTTCAGCTGCGCGATGCGCTCCTCCACGTCCTGCTTGTGCTGCGCCGCCTGCTCCTCCAGCAGCCGCCGCTGGAACGCCTCGTCCTCCGCCAGCCGCCGCAGCCGCTCGTTCTCCGCCTCCTTCTCCGTCAGAGCCATCTCGGCCTCCGCCTTCAGCCGCGACGCCTCGGCCACGGCCGACAGCTTCTCCTTCAGGATGCGCTCCGCCTCGCCGCGCTGCCGCGCCGCCTCCTCCTCGGCCAGCAGCCGCTGCCGCTTCGCCTCCTCCGACTGCGCCCGCAGCCTCGCCGCCTCCTCGGCCAGCTCGCGCAGCCGCTCCGCCTCCGCCTCCAGCCGCTGCTTGGACTTCTCGCTGCTGCTGCGCGACTCCTCCTCGGCGCGCGCCTTGCTCTCCAGCAGCACCTCCACCTCGGCGCGCAGCTTGGCCAGCTCCTCCTCCAGCTCCGCGCGCCGCCGCGCCGCCTCGCCGGCCGCGTCCTTCAGCCGGCACAGCTCCTCCTCCAGCAGCAGCCGCTGCTGCTCGCCGTTCTCCAGCTGCGCCTTCAGCCGGATCAGCTCCTGCTCGGCCGACAGCCGCTGCTGCGCCGTCCCCTCGGCCAGGGCGCGCTGCTTCTCCAGCTCCTCCTCGGCCGCCTCCTTCTGCCGCAGCGCCGCGCGCTCGGCGTTGGCGCGCTTCCGGGCCTCGCGCTCCGCGTCCTCCTTCTGCCTCTCGGCCTCCTCCTGCGCCAGCGCCTTCTGCTGCGCCACCTCCTCCGCCTGCAGCCGCAGCCGCAGCGCCTCGTTGGCCTTCAGCCGCCAGCGCTCCGCCTCCCGCTCCGCCTCCTCGCGCGCCGCCTCCGCCTCGGCCTGCAGCCGCCGCCGCCGCTCCGCCTCCTCCTGCAGCTGCTCCACGGCCGTGTGCTCCTCGCGCAGCGATCGCTCCAGCCGCTCCGCCTTCTCGGCCAGCGACAGCCGCTTGCTCTGCAGCTCGGCCTCGGCGCTGCGCTGCGCCGCCTCCTCCGCCACGCGGATCTGCCGCTCCTTCTCCTCCTCCGCCTTCCGCCGCCGCCGCTCCGCCTCCTCGGCCCGCAGCCGCAGCGCCTCCAGGTCGGCCATGGCCGCCTGCTTCTCCCGCGCCGCCTCGCGCTCCGCCTCCACCTTGCGCCGCAGCTCCTCCTCGGCCTGCCGCTTCTTCTGGCTCTCGTCCTTCACCTGCCGCCGCAGCCGCTCCGCCTCCTCCTGCGCCGCGCGCTTCTGCCGCTCCGCCTCCTCGGCCCGCGCCCGCAGCTCCGCCAGCTCCGCCTCGGCGCCCGCGCGCTGCCGCTCGGTGCCGTCCAGCTGCAGGCGGATCAGCCGGATCTCCTCCTCCACCCGCACGCGGCTCTGCTCCGCCTCCTCCACCAGCTTGGCCTTGCTCTCGATCTGCCGCTCCGAGCTGCGCCGCAGCTCCCGCAGCTCCTGCTCGATGTTCTGCTTCTGCTGCTCCGCGTCCGCCGCCACCGCCTCGCGCCGCGTCGCCTCCTCCCGCATGAGCCGCTGCAGCTCCCGCGCCTCCGCCTCCGCCTGCGCCTTGGCCTGCGCGTGCGCCTCGGCCCGCTGCCGCTGCGCCTCCAGCTGCGCCTCCACCTCCGCCAGCCGCCGCCGCTCCTCCTCCTTCAGCTTCTCGGCCGCTTTCTGCGGGGAGAGAGGGAGCGGGAGAACGCGGCCGTCAGCGCCCGCCCTGCAGCCCCGACGGAGCGGGGGACGCCTGCGCCGCCCGGGAAAGGGCACGCTGCATGCGGACACGCGGACGTCGGGGCTGGCTGAGCGGCGGCACTGGCGTGGCACCGACCACGTGACTGCCGCCATGCACCGCGACGCAGCACCGGGAGGAATGCGGGCGATGCAGGCGTATGTCAGCGGCACCACCACCACCACTGTGCAATGCAGCGTCGCTGCTGCGCCCAGCATGCACAGCGCCGCTGCAGAAATAAGCTGCACCACTGCCATGCCCAGCGTGAACACCACTGTGCAATGCAGCACCTCTGCTGTGCCCAGCATGCACAGCACCGCCACAGAAATGAGCTGCACCACTGCTACGCCCAGCGGGAACGCCACTCTGCAATGCAGCACCACTGCTGCATCCAGCATGCACAGCACCACCGCAGAAATAAGCTGCACCGCTGCTGCACCGCCGCTGCACCCAGCATGCACAGCGCTGTCACAGAGATGAGCTGCACCACTGCTGCGCCTAGCGGGAACGCCACTCTGCAATACAGCACCACTGCTGCATCCAGCATGCACAGAACCACCACATAAATAAGCTGCACCGCTGCTGCACCGCTGCTGCACCCAGCATGCACAGCACCACCACAGAGATGAGGTGCACCACTGCTGCACCCAGTGGGAACGCCACTCTGCAATGCAGCACCACTGCTGCGTCCAGCATGCACAGCACCACTGCAGAAATGAGCTGCACCGCTGCTGCGTCCAGCATGCACAGCACCACCACAGAAATGAGCTGCACTGCTGCCGTGCCCAGCATGAACACCACTGTGCAATGCAGCACTTCTGCTGCACCCAGCATGCACAACACCACCATAGAAATGAGCAGCACCGCTGCTGCGCCCAGCATGCAAACCACCACCGTGTAAAGCAGCACTGCCACTGCAGCCAGCATGCAGACCACCACTGCAATGCAGCACCACTGCTGCGCCCAGCATGCACACAACTGCCACAGAAATGGAGATTGCCACTGTGCAGTGCAGCACTACTGCTGCAGGCGGCATGCAACCACCACCGTGCAATGCAGCACTGCTGCTGTGCTCAGCATGCAGACCACCACCACCGAAATGAGTAGCACCGCTGCTGCACCCAGCATGCGCACCACCACCATGCAATGCAGCACCGTGACTCTGCCCAGCATGCACACCACCACCACAGAACCAAGCAGCACCGCTGCTGCACCCAGCACGTGCGCCACCACCGTGCAATGCAGCACTGCTGCATGCAGACCATCACTGTGCGAATATGCGGGAGCCCCACTGCGCCCAGCCCTATGCAGGGCCTCCTCGCCCTCCCCAGGCCCACCACGCAAACAGGATCGGCGCAGGAGATGCAGCAGGACTGCAGGGAGCACAGCAGCGTTGGGGGGGACAGCGGCGCCTTCCTTGCTGCACACCTTTGGGGCAGAGGAGAGCGTCGTGGGGCAGACGGGTGCATGCATGGGGATGGCATGGGTGCAGCGCATGAATGGGGGGGAGGCGGGGGTTTGCAGCAGCGGGGCTGTGAGTACCTGCAGCTGGGGGTCATCCTGGTCCTACCCCCTGCATGCGCCCCACACACGCGCAGCCCCCCATGGCAAAGCAGCAGCAAAGCGGCATCTGAGCGGCGGCATCGCAGCGCCTGCACTGCAGGGATGGACATCAGCTGGGGAGTGTGTGCTGCAGCTGTCCTGCTGTGCCCAGAGCTGCATTGCACCCGGAGTTGCGCTGCACCCGGTGTTGTGCTGTGCCTGGAGCTGTGCTGCACCCAGAGCTGTGCTGTGCCCGGAGCTGCACTGCATCCGGTGCTGCATTGCATCTGGAGCTGCATTGCACCCAGAGCTGAGCTGCACCTGGAGCTGTGTTGCACTCAGAGCTGAGCTGCACCCGGAGCTGCATTGCACCTGGAGCTGTGCTGTGCTCTGAGCTGTGCTGCACCTGGAGCTGCATTGCAACCACAGCTGTGCTGCACCCAGGGCTGTGCTGCACCTGAAGCTGTGCTGCACTCTTAGCTGTGTTGCACTCAGAGCTGAGCTGCACCCGGAGCTGCATTGCACCTGGAGCTGTGCTGTGCTCTGAGCTGTGCTGCACCCAGGGCTGTGCTGCACCTGAAGCTGTGCTGCACTCTTAGCTGTGTTGCACTCAGAGCTGAGCTGCACCCGGAGCTGCATTGCACCTGGAGCTGTGCTGTGCTCTGAGCTGTGCTGCACCTGGAGCTGCATTGCAACCACAGCTGTGCTGCACCCAGGGCTGTGCTGCACCTGGAGCTGTGCTGCACTCTTAGCTGTGTTGCACTCAGAGCTGAGCTGCACCCGGAGCTGCATTGCACCTGGAGCTGTGCTGTGCTCTGAGCTGTGCTGCACCTGGAGCTGCATTGCAACCACAGCTGTGCTGCACCCAGGGCTGTGCTGCACCTGGAGCTGTGCTGCACGCAGAGCTGCAGTGCACTCAGAGCGGCGTTAGGGCAGCGAGCAGCGTTAGCGGCACACCGGGCGCTCCCGGAGCTGCAGTTGCAGTTGGGGGGAGGGGGAACCGAAACACCGCTGCAGCCGCGCGTCGCATGCGCAGTACCTCCTCGTGCTCCATGCGCCGCAGCGTCTCCGTGATGAATTTGATGTACTGACTGCTGAGCGTCGTCAGCTCGCTGTACCGCGTGCGCAGCTCCACGTACTACAGGGCATGCAGCGCCGTCAGCGCAGGGCTGCATCCTCTGCACCCACAGCACTGCAGGGCTGCATCCCCTGCACTGTAGTGCTGCACTCCCTGCACCCCAGCACTGCATTCCCTGCACCCTTCCCTCCCTCTCCCCCCCCTCTCCCCCGCAGTTCTGCATTCCCTGCGCTCCCGGCACTGCATTCCCTGCACTCCCAGCCCTGAAGCCCTGCAGTGCTGCACTCTGGGCACCCCCAGCCCCGCATTCCACGCACCCCCAGCCCTGCGTTCCTTGCACCCCCAGCACTGCAGTGCTGCATTCCCTGCACCCCCAGCACTATATTCCTGGCACCTCCAGCCCCGCAGTGCTGCACTCCTTGCACCCATAGCACTGCACAGCTGCGTGCTCTGCACCCCAGCACTGCATTCCCTGCACTCCCAGCCCCGCAGTGCTGCACTCCTTGCATCCATAGCACTGCACAGCTGCGCTCTCTGCACCCCAGCTCTGCATTCCCTGCACTCCCAGTCCTGCATTGCTGCATTCCCTGCAGCCTCACCTCCTGGATGACGCTGTCTGATGCTGACTGCACTTTGGCCTTCTTGGCAGGCGACGCCTGCGGCTCCAGTTGCGCCGTGAAGGTGATGAGCTGCAGCTCATAGTCCTGTGGGGAGGGAGAGGTGGGGGGGGCTGCACCCACAGCACTGCAACCCACAGCACTGCAGCCCACACCGCTGCAGCCCACACCGCTGCGGCCCATAGCGCTGCAACCCACAACGCTGCAGCCCACAGCGCTGCAACCCACAACGCTGCAGCCCACAGCACCGTGACCCAGTGACCCACAGAGACCCATAGTGACCAAAAGTGACCCACAGTGACCCACAGTGACCAGCAGTGACCAATAGTGATCCGTAGTGACCCACAGCACTGCGACCCATAGTGACCCACAGTGACCCACAGTTACCCACAGCCACCCACAGTGATCCACAGTGACCCACAGCCACCCAAAGTGACCCATAGTGACTCACGGTGATCCACAATGGTCCACAGTGACCCATACTGACCCACAGCAACCCACAGTGATCCACAGTAACCCATAGTGACCCACATATACATATTTAGTGACCCACAGCACCAGGACCCACAGGGACCCACAGGGACCCATAGTGACCTACAGTGACCCACAGTGACCCATATATACATATTTAGTGAGCCACAGCACCAGGACCCACAGGGACCCACAGGGACCCATAGTGACCTACAGTGACCCATAGTGACCCACAGTGACCCACAGCGACCCACAGCAACCCATAGTGACCTACAGTGACCCACAGTGACCCATACTGACCCATAGAGACCAACAGTGACCCACAGCGACCCACAGTGACCCACAGCGACCCACAGCAACCCATAGTGACCTACGGTAACCCACAATGACCTACAGTGACCCACAGTGACCCACAGTGACCCATAGTGACCCACAGTGACCCACAGTGACCCATAGAGACCAACAGCGACCCAAAGCGACCCATAAATGCATATATAGCGACCCACAGCACCAGGACCCACAGGGACCCACAGGGACCCATAGTGACCTACAGTGACCCATAGTGACCTACAGTGACCCACAGTGACCCATACTGACCCATAGAGACCAACAGTGACCCACAGCGACCCACAGTGACCCACAGCGACCCACAGCAACCCATAGTGACCTACGGTAACCCACAATGACCTACAGTGACCCACAGTGACCCACAGTGACCTACAGTGACCCACAATGACCTACAGTGACCTATAGTGACCCACAGTGACCCACAGCAACCCATAGTGACCTATGGTAACCCACAATGACCTACAGTGACCCATAGTGACCCACAGTGACCCACAGTGACCCATAGAGACCAACAGCAACCCACAGCGATCCATAAATACATATATAGTGACCCACAGCACCAAGACCCACAGTGACCCACAGCAACACGTAGTGACCCACAGTGACCCACAGCGACCCATAGTGACCCACAGAGACCAACAGCAACCCATAGTGACCCACAGCACCAGAACCCACAGCGACCCACAGCAACCCATAGTGACCTACAGCACCAGGACCAATAGTGACCCACAGCGACCCACAGCACCAGGACCCACAGCGACCCACAGTGACCCACAGCGACCCACAGCAGTGCAACCCAGAGCCCCGCGGCGCAGGGCTGCAGCGCACCTTGATGGCGTCGATGTACTGCTTGGCGTAGCGCTGGCACTCCTCCACCTTCTCCTTCTGCTGCTCGCATTCCTCCAGCAGCTTCTGCAGGGAGAGGGGCTGCAGCTGAGCTGCACGGCAGCAGCAACGGGGCCGAGCCCTGCGTGCACTGCAGCTCTGCACTGCAACCACTGCAGCTGTGCGTGAGACGCGGCGCAGCTCCGCACTGCGTGCGCTGCAGCTCTGCACTGCAACCACCAGAGCTGTGCACGGCGCGCTCTGCGGTCATGCACTGCAAGCACTGGGACTGCACGTTGCAGGCACCGCACGTTGCAGGCACTGCAGCTCTTCAGCATGAGCAGCACTGCAAGCACAGGGACGGCCACTGCAGCTCTCCACTGCAACCACTGCAGCTGTGCACCACGAGGACCACAGCTCTGCACTGCAACCACCAGTGCTGCGCGCAATGTGCTCTGTGGTCATGCGCTGTGAGCATTATGGGTTGGGGCTGCATGCTGCACGCACTGCAGCTCTGCATGGCAAGCAGGCCATGCACTGCACTGTGAGAACAATAACCACGCACTGCAACCACCAGTGCTGCGCACAATGCACTCTGGGGTCACGCACCACAAGCACCGGGGCTGCGTGCTGCATGCACTGCAGCCCTGCGCAACGAATGGACCATGCACTGCAGCTCTGCATAACGAATGGGCCATGTACTGCAGCTCTGCACTGCAACCACCAGTGCTGCGCACAATGTGCACCACAAGCAGTGGGGCTGCACGCTGCACGCTGCACTCGCCGCAGCTCGGCCCCGCATTACCTTCTCCTGCAGCAGCTGCTCCCGCACTGCGGCGCAGTCCACGATGGGTGCAGCCTGGATGCTCTCCTGGCGCAGCCGCGCCTCGCGGATCCACTCCTGCAGCGCGTCGCAGCTCTGCCGGTAGCTCCGCAGGCGCCGCCCCAGCAGCTGCAGGTCGCGCAGCCGCAGCTCCATCTGCGCCAGCGCTGCGTCCCAGCGCCGCAGCAGCGCCTCCACGCGGTGGCCGTAGCGCTGCAGGTCGGCGTCGCGCTCGCTGTGCCCGCGCTCCATGCGCTCGTTCACCGCCCGCGCTCTGCTCAGCTCCTCCTGCAGCGCCGCGAACGCCACTGCGTGGCCGTCAGCCTGCGAGCGCAGCCGCTGCAACGGGGGACAAAGCGTGCGCTGGGCAAGGCGGCCGCTGGGACCCATAGAGACCCATAGGGACCCACAGGGACCCACTGAGACCCACAGGGATCCATAAGGACCCACAGGGACCCACTGAGACCCATAGGGATCCATAAGGACCCACAGGGACCCACTGAGACCCATAGGGATCCATAAGGACCCACAGGGACCCACTGAGACCCATAGGGATCCATAAGGACCCACTAAGACCCATAGGGATCCGTAAGGACCCACTGAGACCCATAGGATCCATAAGGACCCACTGAGACCCATAGGGACCCACTGAGACCCATAGGTACCCACAGGAACCAGTGAGACCCCCAGGGACCCATTGAGACCCGTAGGAACCCACAGGGACTCATATGGACGCAAAGGGACCCACTGAGACCCATAGGGACCCATAAGGACCCATACTGACCCGTAGCGACCCATAGGGACCCACAGGGACCCATTGAGACCCACAGGGAGCCATACTGACCCATAGAGACCCACAGGGACCCATATGGACGCACAGGGACCCACTGAGACCCATAGGGAACCACTGAGACCCATAAGGATCCATAAGGACCCACTAAGACCCATAGAGAGCCATAAGGACCCATACTGACCCATAGAGACCCACAGGGACCCACAGGGACCCACTGAGACCCATAGGGACCCATAACAACCCATTGAGACCCGTAGGGACCCCTAGAGAACCACAGGGACTCACTGAGACCCATAGGGAACCACTGAGACCCATAAGGATCTATAAGGACCCACTAAGACCCATAGAGAGCCATAAGGACCCATACTGACCCATAGAGACCCAGAGGGACCCACAGGGACCCACTGAGACCCATAGGGACCCACAGGGACCCATAACAACCCATTGAGACCCGTAGGAACCCCTAGAGAACCACAGGGACTGAGACCCATAGGGAACCACTGAGACCCATAAGGATCCATAAGGACCCACTAAGACCCATAGGGAGCCATAAGGACCCATACTGACCCATAGAGACCCACAGGGACCCACAGGGACCCACTGAGACCCATAGGGACCCATAACAACCCATTGAGACCCGTAGGGACCCCTAGAGAACCACAGGGACTCACTGAGACCCATAGGGAACCACTGAGACCCATAAGGATCCATAAGGACCCACTAAGACCCATAGAGAGCCATAAGGACCCATACTGACCCATAGAGACCCAGAGGGACCCACAGGGACCCACTGAGACCCATAGGGACCCACAGGGACCCATAACAACCCATTGAGACCCGTAGGAACCCCTAGAGAACCACAGGGACTGAGACCCATAGGGAACCACTGAGACCCATAAGGATCCATAAGGACCCACTAAGACCCATAGGGAGCCATAAGGACCCGTAGCGACCCATAGGGACCCACAGGGACCCACTGAGACCCACAGGGAGCCATACTGACCCATAGAGACCCATAGGGACCCACAGGGACCCACTGAGACCCATAGGGAGCCATAGGGACCCATAACAACCCATTGAGACCCGTAGGGACCCATAGAGAACCACAGGGACCCATTGGGACCCACAGGGACTCACAGTGACCCACAGGGACCCACAGTGACCCACAGGGACCCATAGGAAACCACTGAGACCCACAGGGACCCACAGTGACCAATAGGGAACCACTGAGACCCACAGGGACCCACAGTGACCAATAGGGAACCACTGAGACCCACAGGGACCCACAGTGACCCATAGGTACCCACAGTGACCCACTGAGAGTGACTCATCCCACACCCCCAGCCCCACACCCCCAGCCCCACACCCCGACCCCCCCCCCATACCTTCAGTTCCTCACAGCTGCTCTGGAGCTCAGCGCTGTCTGCAGGCACTGCATGGGCGCTCTTCAGCTGCTCCTCGTAGAGCTGCAGCAGCTCCTCGGCCTCCTGAGTGCTGCGGATCACCACTGCGATGGTCTTCAGCCTGCGGGCAGCAGTGCAGGTGGGCCTTCCTCCTCCTCCTCCTCCTCCTCCTCTCTCTCCTCCTCCTCCTCCTCTTCCTATTTCCACCTCCACCGCCTCCGCAGCCTCCACCTGCACCTCTACCACCTCTTCCCTCTGCCTTCATCCTCCTCCTCCTCTTCCCCCTCCTCCTCCTCCATCTCATCTTCTTCTGCCTTCATCCTCCTCCTCCTCCTCCCCCTCCTCCTCCTCCATCTCATCTTCTTCTGCCTTCATCCTCCTCCTCCTCCTCCATCTCATCTTCTTCTGCCTTCATCCTCCTCCTCCTCCTCCCCCTCCTCCTCCTCCATCTCATCTTCTTCTGCCTTCATCCTCCTCCTCCTCTTCCATCTCATCTTCTTCTGCCTTCATCCTCCTCCTCCTCCTCCCCCTCCTCCTCCTCCATCTCATCTTCTTCTGCCTTCATCCTCCTCCTCCTCCTCCATCTCATCCTCCTCCTCCACCTTCATCCTCCTCCTCCCCCTCTGCGTTCATCTCCTCCTCTGCCTTCATCTCTGACTTCTATGCCTTCATCCTCCTCCTCCTCTGTCTTCAACTCCTTTTCTTTCTCCTCCTCCATCTCTTCCCCTTTTGCCTTCATCCCCCTTTCCTCCATCTCTTCCTCCTCTTCTTCCTCTATCTTCATCATCCTCCACCTTCATCCCATCCTCATCTTCCACTCTCACCTTCTCTTCTGCCTTCATCTCTGCCTTCCATGCCTTCACCCTCCTTCTCCTCTTCCTCCTCCTCCTCCTCCATCTCCTTCACCACCTCCACCTCCTCCTTCTGCCTTCATCTCATCTTCCTCCATCTCATTCTCCTCTGCTTCATCCCATCCTCCTCCTCCTCTTCTGCCTTCATCCTCCTCCACCTCCACCTCCACCGCCTCCTCTTCCATTTTCTTTCTCTGCCTTCCTCCTCCTCCTCCTCTTTCACCGCCATCTCCTCCTCTTCCTCCTCCATCATCTTCCTCAGCCTTCATCTCCTCCTCCATCTCCTCCTCCTCTGCCTTCCTCCTCCTCCTCCTCCTCCTCTTCCACCCTCTCCTCCTCTTTTGCCTTCACCTCCCCTCTGCCTTCATCTCCTCCTCCTCCACCTCCACCACCTCCTCCCTCTGCCTTCCTCCTCCTCCTCCTCTTCTCCCTCTTCCTCCCCGTCCTCTTTTGCCTTCACCTCCCCTCTGCCTTCATCTTCTCCTTCTCCTCCTCCTCCATCCCATTCTCTTCTACCGTCACCCCCCTCCACCCCCTCCTCTACCTTTGCCTTCATCTCCTTCTCCTCCTCCTCCTCCTCCTCCTCTTCCTCCTCCTCTTCCTCCTCCCTCCTCTTCTCCCCACCCCACAGCCGTCGCATTTCTCATTCCTCCAGGTAGATGCAGGAGAGGCTGCAGACCTCCTGCACCTCCTCCTCCTCCCTCTGCCTTCATCCTCCTCCTCTTCCTCCTCCTCCTCCGCCTTCATCCTCCTCCTCTTCCTCCTCCTCCGCCTTCATCCTCCTCCTCCCCCTCCTCCTCCTCTCTCTGCCTTCTTCCTCCTCCTCTTCCTCCTCCTCCTCCCTCTGCTTTCTTCTTTCTCCTCCTCCCCTTCCTCCTCCTCACTCTGCCTTCTGCCTTCATTCTCCTCCTCCTCCTCCTCCACCTCCACCCCCTCCCCCTTTGCCTTCCTCCCCCACCCCCTCCTTCCTCCTCCTCCCCGCGCATTGCTGCACGCCTCACTTCTCCAGGTAGATGCAGGACAGGCTGTAGACGCGCTCCATTTTCTGCAGCGTCACCTCCAGCTCCGACCGCAGCAGCGGCGCTGAGGCTCCGTCCTCGGGCTGCGCCAAAACCTGCGCCGACTGCGCGCTCACCGCATCCAGGTTCTCACGGATGCCCTCCAGCTCACGGTGGATCTCCTGCAGTGCAGCGCAGCGCATCAGCACACTGCGCTGCATGTCAGCACACTGTGCTGCTATGGGACATGCAGCACTGCAACGCATGTCAGCACAGCGTGCCGCGCTGCTATGGGACATGCAGCACTGCACTGCGTGTCAGCACACCGCACTGCACTGCTATGGGACACGCAGCACTGCACTGCAGTGTATGTTACTGCAGTGGGGACTGCAGGACATGCAAATCGCACAGCGCCGTATTAATATTGGGACAAGCAGAGCTGCACGGCACTGCATGTCACTGCAGCAAGGACTGCAACACGCAACACTGCACAAGACTGCATGTCACTGCAGCAGGAACAGCAGGTTGTGCAGCCCTGCAGTGCACAGCAGTGGCACGGGGACATGCAGCCCTGCATGGCACAGCAGTGATGTGGGGACATGCAGCCCTGCAGTGCACAGCAGTGACACGGGGACATGCAATCCTGCATGGCACAGCAGTGACGTGGGGACATGCAGCCCTGCATGGCACAGCAGTGACATGAGGACATGCAGCCCTGCAGTGCATAGCAGTGACACGGGGACATGCAGCCCTGCATGGCACAGCAGTGACACGGGGACATGCAGCCCTGCACTGCACAGCACCACACAGCGGTGACAGCGGGACAGGCAGCACCGCACAGCACAGCAGTGCTACGGGACGCGCATCACTGCACGCCACAGCGACGAGTCCAGGACACGCGGCACCGCACAGCGCAGCACGCCAGCGCCCCGCTGAGGCCGGGTGAGGCATGCAGCACCGCATTGCCCACCTGCTGCTCGGCGATGCGCTGCGCGCACTCGGTGCTGGGCTCGTTGTCCAGCGGCAGGCGCAGCTTGTGCACGGTGCGGCTCTCGCAGCTCTCCAGCTGCAGCCGGATGTCCTTCAGCTGCGAGATGTAACTGCGCCGCAGCGACTCCTCCTGCTCGCCTGCGGGGACACGGCAGCATTGCAGCGCTGCGGCACTGCACCGAGCGGGTGCAGCCAGGTGAGGTTGCAGAACTGCAGCACTGCACTGAGCGGGTGCAGCAGGGTGAGGTTGCTGAACTGCAGCACTGCACCGAGCCGGTGTGGCAAGGTGAGGTTGCAGAACTGCAGTGCTGCACTGAGTGGCTGCGGCAGGGTGAGGGTGCAGCACTGCATCAATGCATGGAGCAGGTGCAGCACTGCAGCACTGCACTGAGCGGGTGCAGCCGGGTGAGGCTGCAGCACTGCAGCACCACACTGAGTGGCTGCAGCAGGGTGAGGCTGCAGCACTGCATCAATGCACAGAGTAGGTGCAGCCGGGTGAGGCTGCAGTTCTGCAGTAGGTGGGCGCTGCAGATTGGGATGCAGCTCTGCCAAGCAGGTGGATGCAGCGTTGCAGAACTGCACTGCGTGGTTTCTGTGAGACAGGAGTGCAGCACTGCACAGAGCAGGTGCTGCAGATCGGGATGCAGCACAGCTGAGTGGGCAAACAGCGCTGTGGCACTGCAACACTGCAGCACTGTAACACTGCACTGAGTGGGCGCAGCAGACTGGGATGCAGCGTGGCTGAGTGGGCAGATGCAGCCCTGCAGCCCTGCAATGGGTGCGTGAAGCAGGGTGTGGATGCAGCACTGCGTGGGGTGAGTGCTGTGGGGTGGAGGTGCAGCACTGCAGTGGTTCTGCGCTGCAGCAGTACAACACTGCAGCCCGGCAGCAGGCAGGCACCACAGATTAGGTTGCAGCACAGATGAACGGGCACGGTGCAGCGTTGCAGCACTGCAGTGGGTGGAAGATATGGGGTGGGGGTGCAGTACTGTAGCACTGCATGAGATAGCTGCAGCTGGTTGAGGATGCCGCACAGCAGCACTGCATGGAAGAGATGCTGTGGGGGGGGTAGCACTGCAGCACTGCAACACTGCACTGAGTGGCTGCAGTGTGGTGGGGGTGCAGCACTGCAGCAGGTAGGCACCGCATATCGGGACACAGAGCAGCTGAGCAGGTGTCTGCACCGCTGCAGCACTGCAGCACTGCATGGGGATGTTGTGGGTTGGGTTGTAGCACGCAGCACTGCGCTGAGTGGCTGCAGTGTGTTGGGTGTGCAGCACTGCAGCACTGCAGGGGCGGCTGCATCGGGCCGGGGCTGCTCACCTTTCTCCTGCGCGCGCAGCAGCAGCTCGTACTTTTGTGTGCAGGCGCTGTAGTCGCGCTGCAGCTGCATGCGGTCGTCGGGCTGGAAGCAGCGCGCGTCGGCGCTGTGCTGCAGGAACTGCTGGTAATGCGTCTCCAGGCTGCGCAGCGTGCGCTGACATTCCTCCGTCGCCATGGTGCGCAGCTGCAGGGGAACACCGCGCTCAGAACATGCGGCTGCAGCGCTGCACGGCTGCACAGCTGCACGGCGGGGCCCCGGGGTGCAGCGCTGCACCATGAAGTGCAGCGTGCGGGCGTTCATTGTGCCGCATTATTGCGTGTGGCACTGCAATGCACCGCAGCATGACATGCTGCAACGCGTGGCACCACATTGCGCTGCATCACGCTGCACTGCGTGGCACTGCGACGCGCTGCATCGCACCTGTCTGCAACACAGGGCACCACAGCGCGCTGCACGGCTCTGCATCATGGCGTGCAGCACTGCAACGCGCCAGGGCACCGTGCTGCGGTGCAATGCGAGGCATCGCTATGCACTGCATCACTGCACTGCACCCTGCAGCACCACAATGCATGGCATCACTGCACTGTGCCCTGCAGCACCGCTATGCACTGCATCACTGCATCACACTGTGCAGCACCACAAACGCACGGCATCACTGCACCATGGGGCAGCAGGTTGCACTGCACGGCACTGCACTGCTGTGTGCGTTGCCCCACACCGCCCCACACAGCTCCGCAACACCCCGCACTGCCCCACAGCCCCACACCGCATCCTACAGCCCCACACTGCACCCCACAGCCCCACAGCCCCACAGCCCCACACTGCACCCCGCAGTCCCACACTGCACCCCACAGCCCCACACTGCACCCCGCAGTCCCACACTGCCCCACAGCCCCACACCGCATCCTACAGCCCCACACTGCACCCCACAGCCCCACAGCCCCACATTGCACCCCGCAGTCCCACACTGCACTCCATACCCCCACACTGCACCCCACAGCCCCACACTGCACCCCGCAGCCCCACACCGCACCCCACAGCCCCACACTGCACCCCACAACCCCACACTGCACCCCACAGCCCCACATTGCACCCCGAAACCCACACTGCACCCTGCAACCCCACACCGCACCCTACAGCCCCACACTGCACTCCATACCCCCACACTGCACCCCACAGTCCCACACTGCACCCCACAGCCCCACATTGCACCCCACAACCCCACACTGCACCCCACAGCCCCACACTGCACCCCGCAGCCCCACACTGCACTCCACAGCCCCACATTGCACCCCACAACCCCACACTGCACCCCACAGCCCCACACTGCACCCCACAGCCCCACACTGCACCCCACAACCCCACACTGCACCCCACAGCCCCACACTGCACCCCACAACCCCACACTGCATCCCGCACCCCAACACTGCACCCCACAGCCCCACATTGCACCCCACAGCCCCACACTGCACCCCACAGCCCCACATTGCACCCCGCAGTCCCACACTGCACCCCACAGCCCCACATTGCACCCCACAACCCCACACTGCATCCCGCAGCCCCACATTGCACCCCACAGTCCCACACTGCACCCCACAGCCCCACACTGCACCCCGCACCCCACGCAGTACCCTACAGCCCCACACTGCACCCTACAACCCCACACTGCACTCCATACCCCCATATTGCACCCCACAGCCCCACATTGCACCCCACAGTCCCACACTGCACCCCACAGCCCCACATTGCACCCCGCAACCCCACACTGCACCCCACAGCCCCACACCGCACCCCACAGCCCCACATTGCACCCCACAACCCCACACTGCACCCCACAGCCCCACACTGCACCCCACAGCCCCACATTGCACCCCGCAGTCCCACACTGCACCCCACAGCCCCACATGCACCCCACAGCCCCACACTGCACCCCACAGCCCCACATTGCACCCCGCAGTCCCACACTGCACCCCACAGCCCTACATTGCACCCCACAACCCCACACTGCACCCCACAGCTCCACATTGCACCCCACAACCCCACACTCCAGCCCGCAGCCCCACACTGCACCCCGCAACCCACGCAGCACCACACGACCCCACACCGCACCCCACAGCCCCACATTGCACCCCGCAGTCCCACACTGCACCCCACAGCCCCACATTGCACCCCACAACCCCACACTGCACTCCACAGCCCCACATTGCACCCCACAACCCCATTGCACCCCACAGCCCCACACTGCACTCCATACCCCCACACCTCACCTCACAGCCCCACATTGCACCCCACAACCCCACACTGCACCCCACAGCCCCACATTGCACCTCACAACCCCACACTGCACCCCACATCCCCACATTGCACCCCGCAGTCCCACACCACACCCCACAGCCCCACACTGCACCCCACAGCCCCACATTGCACCTCACAGTCCCACACTGCACCCCACAGCCCCACACTCCACCCCACAGCCCCACATTGCACCCCACAGTCCCACACTGCACCCCACAGCCCCACATTGCACCCCACACCCCACACTGCACCCCGCAGTCCCACACTGCACCCCACAACCCCACACTGCACCCCACAGCCTCACATTGCACCCCACACCCCACACTGCACCCTGCAACCCCACACTGCACCCTACACCCCCACACTGCACTCCATACCCCCACACTGCACCCCACAGCCCCACACTGCACTCCATACCCCCACACTGCACCCCACAGCCCCACATTGCACCCCACAGTCCCACACTGCACCCCACAGCCCCACATTGCACCCCACAACCCCACACTGCACCCCGCAGTCCCACACTGCACCCCACAACCCCACACTGCACCCCACAGCCCCACACTGCACCCCACAGCCCCACACTGCACCCCGCAGTCCCACACTGCACCCCACAGCCCCACATTGCACCCCGCAGTCCCACACTGCACTCCACAGCCCTACATTGCACCCCACAACCCCACACTGCACCCCACAGCTCCACATTGCACCCCACAACCCCACACTGCACCCCGCACCCCACGCAGCACCCTACAACCCCACACCGCACCCCACAGCCCCACATTGCACCCC
This sequence comes from Meleagris gallopavo, assembly GCF_905368555.1. NCBI lineage: Eukaryota > Metazoa > Chordata > Aves > Galliformes > Phasianidae > Meleagris > Meleagris gallopavo. Next base: position 64,118 of record NW_028147036.1, read on the forward strand.
ACAGCCCCACACTGCACCCCACAGCCCCACATTGCACCCCACAGCCCCACACTGCACTCCACAGCCCCACATTGCACCCCACAACCCCATTGCACCCCACAGCCCCACATTGCACCCCCAACCCCACACTGCACCCCGCAGCCCCACACCGCACCCCACAGCCCCACACCGCACCCAACAACCCCACACTGCAGATCCCATCACCCCACACTGCACCCCACAGCCCCACCCCGCATCCCACAGCTCCTAACAGCACCCTACAACCCCACAGCCCCACACCGCACCCCACAGCCCCACACCGCACCCCACAGCCCCACACTGCACCCCACAGCCCCACACTGCACTCCACAGCCCCACATTGCACCCCACAACCCCACACTGCACCCCGCACCCCACGCAGCACCCTACAGCCCCACACTGCACTCCATACCCCCACACTGCACCCCACAGCCCCACATTGCACCCCACAACCCCACACTGCACCCTACATCCCCACACTGCACTCCAAACCCCCACACTGCACCCCACAGCCCCACATTGCACCCAACCCCACACTGCACCCCACAGCCCCACACTGCACCCCGCACCCCACGCCGCACCCTACAACCCCACACTGCACCCCATACCCCCACACTGCACCCCACAGCCCCACATTGCACCCAACCCCACACTGGACCCCGCAGCCCCACACCGCACCCTACAGCCCCACACTGCACCCCACAGCCCCACGCAGAACCCTACAGCTCCACACTGCACTCCATACCCCCACACTGCACCCCACAGCCCCACAGCTCCACACTGCACCCCACAACCCCACACCGCACCCCACAGCCCCACACTGCACCCCGCAGCCCCACGCCGCACCCTACAGCCCCACACTGCAGTCCATACCCCCACACTGCACCCCACAGCCCCACATTGCACCCCGCACCCCACGCAGCACCCTACAACCCCACACCGCACCCTACAGCCCCACACTGCACTCCATACCCCCACACTGCACCTCACAGCCCCACATTGCACCCCACAACCCCACACTGCACCCCACAGCCCCACATTGCACCCCACAGTCCCACACTGCACCCCACAGCCCCACATTGCACCCCGCAGTCCCACACTGCACCCCACAGCCCCACATTGCACCCCACAACCCCACACTGCACCCCACAGCCCCACACTGCACCCCGCAGTCCCACACTGCACCCCACAGCCCCACACTGCACCCCACAGCCCCACATTGCACCCCGCAGTCCCACACTGCACCCCACAGCCCCACATTGCACCCCACAACCCCACACTGCACCCCACAGCTCCACATTGCACCCCACAACCCCACACTGCACCCCGCAGCCCCACACTGCACCCCGCACCCCACGCAGCACCCTACAACCCCACACTGCATCCTACAGCCCCACACTGCACTCCATACCCCCACACTGCACCCCACAGCCCCACACTGCACTCCATACCCCCACACTGCACCCCACAGCCCCACATTGCACCCCACAGTCCCACACTGCACCCCACAGCCCCACATTGCACCCCACAACCCCACACTGCACCCCGCAGTCCCACACTGCACCCCACAACCCCACACTGCACCCCACAGCCCCACACTGCACCCCACAGCCCCACACTGCACCCCGCAGTCCCACACTGCACCCCACAGCCCCACATTGCACCCCGCAGTCCCACACTGCACTCCACAGCCCTACATTGCACCCCACAACCCCACACTGCACCCCACAGCTCCACATTGCACCCCACAACCCCACACTGCACCCCGCAGCCCCACACTGCACCCCGCACCCCACGCAGCACCCTACAACCCCACACCGCACCCCACAGCCCCACATTGCACCCCACAGCCCCACACTGCACCCCACAGCCCCACATTGCACCCCACAGCCCCACACTGCACTCCACAGCCCCACATTGCACCCCACAACCCCATTGCACCCCACAGCCCCACACTGCACTCCATACCCCCACACTGCACCTCACAGCCCCACATTGCACCCCACAACCCCACACTGCACCCCACAGCCCCACATTGCACCTCACAACCCCACACTGCACCCCACAGCCCCACATTGCACCCCGCAGTCCCACACTGCACCCCACAGCCCCACATTGCACCCCACAACCCCACACTGCACCCCACAGCCCCACACTGCACCCCGCAGTCCCACACTGCACCCCACAGCCCCACACTGCACCCCACAGCCCCACATTGCACCCCACAGTCCCACACTGCACCCCACAGCCCCACACTGCACCCCACAGCCCCACATTGCACCCCGCAGTCCCACACTGCACCCCACAGCCCCACATTGCACCCCACAACCCCACACTGCACCCCACAGCTCCACATTGCACCCCACAACCCCACACTGCACCCCGCAGCCCCACACTGCACCCCGCACCCCACGCAGCACCCTACAACCCCACACTGCACCCTACAGCCCCACACTGCACTCCATACCCCCACACTGCACCCCACAGCCCCACACTGCACTCCATACCCCCACACTGCACCCCACAGCCCCACATTGCACCCCACAGTCCCACACTGCACCCCACAGCCCCACATTGCACCCCACAACCCCACACTGCACCCCGCAGTCCCACACTGCACCCCACAACCCCACACTGCACCCCACAGCCCCACACTGCACCCCACAGCCCCACACTGCACCCCGCAGTCCCACACTGCACCCCACAGCCCCACATTGCACCCCGCAGTCCCACACTGCACTCCACAGCCCTACATTGCACCCCACAACCCCACACTGCACCCCACAGCTCCACATTGCACCCCACAACCCCACACTGCACCCCGCACCCCACGCAGCACCCTACAACCCCACACCGCACCCCACAGCCCCACATTGCACCCCACAGCCCCACACTGCACCCCACAGCCCCACATTGCACCCCACAGCCCCACACTGCACTCCACAGCCCCACATTGCACCCCACAACCCCATTGCACCCCACAGCCCCACATTGCACCCCACAACCCCACACTGCACCCCGCAGCCCCACATTGCACCCCGCACCCCACGCAGCACCCTACAGCCCCACACTGCACCCCATACCCCACACTGCACCCCACAGCCCCACATTGCACCCCACAACCCCACACTGCACCCCACAGCCCCACACTGCACCCCGCACCCTACGCAGCACCCTACAACCCCACACTGCACCCTACAGCCCCACACTGCACTCCATACCCCCACACTGCACCCCACAGCCCCACAGCTCCACACTGCACCCCACAACCCCACACCGCACCCAACAGCCCCACACTGCACCCCGCAGCCCCACGCCGCACCCTACAGCCCCACACTGCACTCCATACCCCCACACTGCACCCCACAGCTCCACATTGCACCCCGCAGTCCCACACTGCACCCCACAGCCCCACATTGCACCCCGCACCCCACGCAGCACCCTACAACCCCACACCGCACCCTACAGCCCCACATTGCACCCCACAGCCCCACATTGCACCCCGCAGTCCCACACTGCACCCCACAGCCCCACATTGCACCCCACAACCCCACACTGCACCCCACAGCCCCACACTGCACCCCGCAGTCCCACACTGCACTCCACAGCCCCACATTGCACCCCACAACCCCACACTGCACCCCACAGCCCCACATTGCACCCCGCAGCCCCACACTGCACTCCACAGCCCCACATTGCACCCCACAACCCCATTGCACCCCACAGCCCCACAGTGCACCCCACAGCCCCACATTGCACCCCACAACCCCACACTGCACCCCACAACCCCACACTGCACCCCGCAGCCCCACATTGCACCCCGCACCCCACGCAGCACCCTACAACCCCACACCGCACCCTACAGCCCCACACTGCACCCCACAGCCCCACATTGCACCCCACAACCCCACACTGCACCCCACAACCCCACACTGCACCCCACAGTCCCACACCGCACCCCACAGCCCCACATTGCACCCCACAACCCCACACTGCACCCCACAGCCCCATACTGCACCCCACAACCCCACACCGCACCCCACAGCCCCACATTGCAACCCACAGCCCCACACTGCATCCCGCAGCCCCACACTGCACCCCACAACCCCACACTGCACCCCACAGCCCCACATTGCACCCCGCAGTCCCACACTGCACTCCACAGCCCCACATTGCACCCCGCAGCCCTGCAGCGCTCACCGTGAGCTGCGTCCAGCCCTGGACGTGCCGGATGTCGCGCAGCAGCAGCTGCCAGGAATGCAGCGCCTGCATGTCCCCGTGCAGCTGCTGCCACAGCTCCTGCAGCCGCGCATGCGTCCGCTCCAACCTGCGGGCAGCGCGGGTCAGGGGGGGGATTGAAGGGGGGGGGG